>NC_134689.1:328698668-328858668 GCF_050947455.1 Rhinoderma darwinii
CGCCGGGTCTTTGACTGTGTGTAGGACGGGCTTAAAATAAATTCAGCCCAGCTAGGGATTAGGTCCGTCCCGGGTCCAGCATGGCAGGGGTTAACGCGGGCCTTACCTTATTGCCCAATTCATCCCCCCTCCATCCAGGGGAGGGGTTATGGTATTGACCCCCCTTCTTCCTCCTAGGTGATATAAGGGAAGGATTCCTGCGCCTCGGCCTCTTTTGGCTGTAATCTCCCTCCCTCCCGCCCATTTTACAGATTGATTTTGTAGGTGTTTATTAAAAAAAACAACAACAAAAAAAACAACAAGGATAACATTGGATTACCAGTATTTAGAGATTAGAATTATAACGGGCATTGCTTTCCATAAATTAAGGGTGATTTTGTACATGGACTTTCTCGCGTATTTGCACAATTCTTTGAGTGGTGTTTGCTTATTTCTGTTGCATTAAAAATGTATGATATTGTTTATTTGTCACAGCTGGCGGTTTGGAAGGTAAATTACCTACATGCCCACTTATGTTGGTAGGCCGGTATATGGGTGTTTACTTTAAAAAGTTAACGTTATTTTTAAATATTTGTATTTATAAATAAAAACTGTGGCCGACCCCTAGTCAACCCATGTTAAAAGGAAACAGGTATAGTGTCCTGTGTCAATTGAAATGATAGGTTATCCCTAGCTAAGTTATTAATGGGTAATGGTATACATGCAGTCGTGTGAGTGTAGCCGTAGAGGCAATGGCGGATCAACATGAGGGGGTTTTTGCCGCGAATCGCATGACCTTAAGGCTGGGTTCACACGACCTATTTTCAGGCGTAAACGAGGCGTATTATGCCTCGTTTTACGCCTGAAAATAGGGCTACAATATGTCGGCAAACATCTGCCCATTCATTTGAATGGGTTTGCCGACGTATTGTGCAGACGACCTGTAATTTACGTGTCGTCGTTTGACAGCTGTCAAACGACGACGCGTAAATTGACTGCCTCGGCAAAGAAGTGCAGGACACTTCTTTGCCACGTAATTTGAGCCGTTCTTCATTGAACTCAATGAAGAGCAGCTCAAGATATACGAGCGTCACAGACGCCTCGTATATTACGAGGAGGAGCATTTACGGCTGAAACTACGCACCTGTTTTCTTCTGAAAACAGGCTGTCATTTCAGCCGTAAATGACAGCTAGCGTGTGAACATACCCTAAGTCTGCAGTTCTTATTAGTGTTTAACCGCTTCCCGACCACCCACAGTAAATTCACGTCGGCGCTCGCTTGGCTCTGTGCAGCGCCGACGTGAATTCACGGTGGGTGTTAAAAGCGTGATCCGGGTGTCTCAGAGTAGCACTGACACCCGGATCGCGCAGTTATCCCCTGCCTCTAGTCCCGGAGACATGACCGGGACCTAATTTGTTCAGGCCCCGGTCATGTGATCGCTGGGAAAGTTTGTTGTAGCAACGAACTGGAAAGTTTGTTACTAAAACAAACCGGAAAGTTTGTTGCTACAACAAACTTTCCCGGGGACCGATTGCAGGTGCTGCAATCGGTTATAAGGCAAAACCGGAGGCCATACAACAGCCCCCGGGTCTGCCATGCACAGCAGCCTATGAGAACCAGCCGGAGGCAGGTCCTCATAAGCTTACTGTCAGTGTGACTCTCAGGGTATGTGCACACGCTAGCTTCCTTTTACGTCTGAAAAGACAGACTGTTTTCAGGAGAAAACAGCTGCGTCGTTTCAGACGTAAAAGCTCGTCCTCGCATTATGCGAGGTGTCTTTGACGCCCGTAATCTTGAGCTGTTCTTCATTGACTTCAATGAAAAACGGCTCAAATTACGTTTCAAAGAAGTGCCCTGCACTTCTTTGACGAGGCAGTCATTTTACGCATCGTCGTTTGACAGCTGTCAAACGACGACTCGTAAATTACTTCTGGTCGTCGGCACAGTCCGTCGGCAAAACCATTCAAATGAATGGGCAGATGTTTGCCGACGTATTGTAGCCATATTTTCAGGCATAAATCGAGGCATAATACGCCTCGTTTACGCCTGAACATAGGTCGTGTGAACCCAGCCTCAGCGTCACACTGACAGTTTATAATACGTTACACTACCTAGGTAGTGAAATTTATTATAGCAGCGATCAGTGCTGCAGGTCTTCAAGTAAAACAAGTAAAAAAAAAAAAAATAGTAAAAATGTTTTATAAAAGTGTAAAAACAAGTTCTAAGTTACAAAAACCAAAAATGCTTTTTTTTCCTATAAGTCTTTTATTATAAGAAAAAAATGAAAATGTTAAAAAAGTACACATATTTGGTATGACTGCGTTCACAACGACCCAAACTATAAAACTATGATATTATTTTTCCCGCACGGTGAACAGCGCAAAAAAAATAATTAAAAAACCATGTCAGAATCACTATTTTTTTAATCATCAACCCTCCAAAAATATAGAATAAAAAAGTGATAGTCGCATGTACCCTAAAATAGTACCAATAAAAACTACAATCCGTCCCGCAAAAAACAAGCCCTTACACAGCTTTTTTGACTGAAAAATAAAAAAGTTATGGCTCTCAGAAAATGGTGACACAAAAAATAAATAATTTTATCGAAAAGTGATTTTATTGCGCAAACGCCACAAAACATAAAAAAACTATATACATATGGTATCGCCGTAATCATACCGCCCCGTAGAATAAAGTAAAATGTAATTTATAGCGGACGGTGAAAAGTGTAAAAAAAAGACAAAAAACATTGTCAGAATTCGTTTTTTTGGCACTTTGCTTGCCAAAAAAAAATCTAATAAAAAGTGATTAAAAAAATCACATGTACCCTAAAATGGTACCAATGAAAACTACAGATTGTCCCGCAACAAATAAGCCCTCGCATGGCTCCGGTGAAGAAAAAATAAAAAAAGTTCTGGTTCTCAGAATATAGCGACAGAAATTGTGCAGCGTCCAAAAGCACCATCCGCTGCGCATTAATGCCTTCGCGCACCACGACTTAATAGCATGTTGTGGTGTGGGGGGTTATATATGGA
This sequence comes from Rhinoderma darwinii, assembly GCF_050947455.1. Classification (NCBI taxonomy): domain Eukaryota; kingdom Metazoa; phylum Chordata; class Amphibia; order Anura; family Rhinodermatidae; genus Rhinoderma; species Rhinoderma darwinii. Next base: position 328,701,684 of record NC_134689.1, read on the forward strand.
GCGGGCTCATGCGCTGCGCCCGCTCCATATTCTGCAGGTGTCCGCTGTGTATTACAGCTGACACCCGGGACTAATGGACAGGAACAGCGATCGCGCTGTTACAGGAGCCTGTAAAAATGATATTATACTGCAATACATTAGTACTGCAGTGTATTGTACCAGCGACCTAATGATCGCTCGTTCCAGTCCCCTAAAGGGACTTTTGGGAGGTTTCCACTGTTTTGGTACCTCAGGGGCTTTGCAAATGCGACATGACACCTGAAAACCATTCCAGCTAAATTTGAGCTCCAAAAAGCCTAATATTGTTCCTTCCCTTCTGAGTCTTGCCGTGGGTCCAAACAGCAGTTTATTACCACATATGGGGTATCGCTGTAATCAGGACAAATTACTTTACAAATTTTGTGGTGATTTTTCTCCTTTATTCATTGTAAAAAATTAAACATTTCTATGTTTTTTCAGAAAAAAAGGAGATTTTCATATTCACGGCCTAATTCCACTAAATTCACCAAAAAAACTGTTGGGTAAAAATGCTAACTATACCCCTAGAAAAATTCCTTGAGGGGTGTAGTCTACAAAATGGGGTCACTTTTGGGGGGTTTCCACCGTTTTGCTCCCTCCAGGGCGTTGCAAACGCGACATGGCACTGAAAACCAATCCAGCACAATCTGCGCTTCAAAATCCAAATGGCGCTCCTTCCCTTCTGAGCTCTGCCGTGGGTCCAAACAGCAGTTTAGTACAACATATGGGGTATTGCTGTAATCGGGAGAAGTAGCTTTACAAGTTTTGGGGTGCATTTTATTCTTTATTCCTTGCAAATATTTATTTTTATATTTTTTCAGAAAAAAAGTCGATTTTCACTTTCACAGGCAAACTCCAATAAATATAGCAGAAGACCTGTGGGGTCAAGATGCTAACTATACCCATAAATAAAATCCTTGAGGTGTGTAGTTTCCAAAACCGTGTCACTTTTGGGGGATTTCCACTGTTTTGGCACTACAAGACCTCTTCAAACCCGACATGGTGCCTAAAATATATTCTAAAAAAAGGAGGCCACAAAATCCACTAGGTGCTCCTTTACTTCTGAGGCCGGTATTTCAGTCCATTATCACACTAGGGCCACATGTGGAATATTTCTAAAAACTGCAGAATCTGGGCAATAAATATTGAGTTGCATTTCTCTGGTAAAACCTTCTGTGTTACAGATTTTTTTTTATTACAAATGAATTGCAGCAAAAAAAATAAAATTTGTCAATTTCCCCTCTACATTGCTTTAATTCCTGTGAAACGCCTAAAGGGTTAAGAAACTTTCTGAATGCTGTTTTGAATACTTTGAGGAGTGCAGTTTTTAATATGGGGTAATTTATGGGGTCTATCTAATACATAAGGCCCTCAAAGCCGCTTTAGAACTGAACTGGTCCCTGTAAAAATCGCCTTTTGAAATTTTCTTGAAAATGTGAGAAATTGCTGCTAAAGTTCTAAGCCTAGTAATGTCCTAGAAAAATAATGTTCAAAAAACGATGCAAATATAAAGTAGACATATGGAATATGTGAAATAGTAACTATTTTGTGTGGTATTACTATCTGTTTTACAAGCAGATACATTTAAAATGAGAAAAATCATAATTTTTGCAAATTTTCTCTAAATTTTGGTGTTTTTCACAAATAAGCAATGAATTTATTGACCAAATTTTTCCACTAACATAAAGTACAATATGTCACGAGAAAACAATCTCAGAATCGCTTGGATAGGCAAAAGCATTCCAGAGTTATTACCACATAAATTGACACATGTCAGATTTGAAAAAAAGGGGCTGGTCCTGAAGGCCAAACTGAGCTCGGTCTTGAAAGGGTTAAAAACCTGCTTAGAGACCTGCAGGTCACATGACCACAGGTCCTAGAACAGCAGCAAGACTTCATAGAGAAGACTGAGGTGAGCTGTTAGGTAAGTATAAGGGGATGGATTTGTTTAAGGGGTCTGGGGTCTGTATTTAGGGAGTCTGGTCTGGTGTCTGTATTTAGGGGGTCTGGTCTGGGTTCTGTATTTAGTAGGTCTGTGGTCTGTATTTAAGGTGTCTGGTATGGGGTCTGTATTTAGGGAGTCTGTATTTAGGGAGTCTGGTCTGGGGTCTGTATTTAGGGGGTTTGGTCTGGGTTCTGTATTTAGGAGGTCTGGGGTCTGTATTTAGGGGGTCTGGTCTGGGGTCTGTATTAATTTAAGGAGTCTATATTTAGGGGGTCTGTATTAGTTTAAGGGGTCTGGGGTCTGTATTTAGGGGGTCTGGGGTCTGTATATTTAGGGGGTATGGTGTCTGTATTTGTTTAAGGGGTCTGTATTTAGGGGGTCTGGTCTGGGATCTGTATTTAGGGGTCTGGTCTGGGGTTTGTATTCGTTTATTCGGTCTGTATTTAGGGGCCTGATCTGGGGTCTGTATTAGTTTAGGGGTCTTTATTTAGGGGGTCTGTATTTAGGGGGTCTGTATTAGTTTAGGAGGTCCGGTCTGGGGTCTGTACTTAAGGGGTTTGGTCTGGGGTCTGTATTAGTTTATAGGGTCTGTATTTAGGGGGTCACGTCTGGGGTTTGTATATAGAGGGGTCTGGTCTGGGTTCTGTATTAGTTTAGGGAGTCAGGTCTGGGGTCATTATTAGTTTACAGGGTCAGGTCTGGGGGTCTGTATTTAGGGGCATGGTCCGAGGTCTGTATATAGGGTGCTTGTTCTGGGGTCTGTATTTATTTGGGGTGTAGTTGTTCCGGGGTTTGTATTTGTTTAGGAAGTCTGGGGTCTGTATGTATTCTAGGATCTGGTCTGGGGTCCAAATGTATTAGTCTATGTAAAAGGGGTACTCCAGGGCCAGGAAACTCCTGACGTCACTGTCCATATATAGACAGTCAATTCAGGAGCTTCCCTAGCACTGGAGCCCCAGGGCAGAGCGCTAGCTGATGCTGTGCTCCGGAACTTCAGTGCCAGGAAAATCGTCAGGAGAAGTACTGGAGTCCCCAGGGCAGAGAGCTAGCTGATGCTCTGCTTGGGGACTCCAGGTCTAGTAAACTCCTGACGTCACTGTCCATATATCGACAGTGACTTCAGGAGCTTCCCTAGTGCTTGATCCCCAGTGCAGAGAGCTAGCTGATGCTCTGCCCTAGGGAAGATCCTGAAGTCACTGTCCAAATATGGACAGTGACATCAGTAGCTTCCACAGCGACGGAGTCCCGGGCAGAGCACTAGCTGATTCTCTGCTCTGGGACATAGCGATAGGAAACTCCTGACGTCATTATCCATATATGGACAGTGACGTCAGGAGCAGTACTGGAGTCCCCGGGCAGAGCACTGGCTGATGCTCTGCTCGGGGACTCCAGGGCAGGAAACATTTTTAACGGCCATCACATGGATGGCATCCAAGTGACGGACGTTTTCTATACTGCTTTATTGAATTGTATGGTGGTCCGAAATAGGGCATGTTCTATTTTTTGACGTCCTGGTAAAATAGGCCATCAAAAGATCAGCCGTATAAATTGGGGTTAACAGATTTTAATGCAGCCATGTGACCGTCGTTATAAAGATGTCCCTCATACAGCCTTTAAAACCTGTAGTGTGAATAGGGCCTTATAAGTTTATAAAAAATGGCTGAACCATCGTACTAAACAAGTACTTTTACCTCTTGTGTCCCCCACTAATTTCTCATAGATTGTAAACTCTTGCTAGTAGGGTCCTCACTCCTCTTGTTTGATTTGTTAATTAGTTTGTCACTATGTAATATATGATTTTGTATATACATGTATCCTTTGAATCGTAAAATGCTGTAAAATATGTTGGCATTATATAAATAAAAATGATTACTATCATATTATTATTACCAGAGTCTTTAACCCCTCAAGCCTTGAGGCTTAAGGTATTTTTTGGGCAACATGGCTCTTACTGTAGTTGGGGTGTCTCTTTGGCAGCCACTGCTATTGTGGGTGCCTTTGGCTGTCACTATTACTGTGGACACTGTGATTGCACCATTAAGGTGGAGCACCTCATTGAGCACTATTATAGAGGCATACTTTCCAGTCCCGGATTAAGCGGGACAGTCCTGGATTTCGGGCGGTATCCCGCTATCTTGGGTGTCCGGTGGTATGTCCCGGACTCCCCGTGCCAACTGTATCTGCGTCCTGAGGACAGTTGAACCCAATGCTGAAGGAGGGAACCGTCAGCTCGCTGCTTCAGCATTAGAACAGAGGACTCTCCGGGCACATCGCTACGTTAAGCGCTGAGCACGGGGAAGCCCCTAACGTCACTGTCCATATATGGAATCCCGCTATATGGACAGTGTTGTTAGTGGCTCCTCCTGTAGTGAAATCCCCAGCCAGAGCGTTGCCGACGCTATGCCCGAGAATTCCGCTCCTAGAGGGAATTCTTGACGTTACTGTTCACATATGGACAGGTGGGGGGCTGTATGGCATTATCTACAAGGAGAAGGTGGGGGGCACTGTCTACAAGGGGAGGTGGGTGCTGTATTGCAGAATCTACAGGGGGCTGTATGGCAGAATCTACAGGGGGGCTGTATGGCACAATTTACAGGTGGCTGTATCGCAGAATCTACAGGGGGGCTGTATGGCACAATATAGAGGGGGCACTATATACAATTGGGGGCTGTGTGTTGCACCCAGGGGAGGGGGACATTATACTGTAGGGGGGCCACTAAGGGGGCATTATACTGTATGGGGCATTATACTGTGTCGGGGCTCTAAAAATGGCAATATACTGTGGGGGCAATATACTTTTTTTTATGGGGCATTTTTTTATGATGGGGGTGGGGCGCCGAATGAAAATTTTGCATGGTGTGCCTTCTATTCTAAGCCCAGCCCTGAGTAAGCAGAATCTGTTTCTTGATATACTTTAACTTTTATTGTGGTACTGTAGACTTTTTCCGGATCCATCTGGAGCTCCAGGTCAGAAACAATATAACACAGGAAGGGTTTATTTTCAAAGATACTTTTCACGTTTGGCATACAGGTTGTTCCCATTTAACCGCGACAGGACTTGGCGAACATGCTTTCAGTGTGTCGTAAGATCAGGTGAGTAGATCAAGATGTCGTCCAGGTACACCACCACTCACACGTACAACAGATCCCGGAATATACATTCACAAATTCCTGGAACACAGGTGGAGCATTACATAGTCCAAAGGGCATCACGAGATTCTCATAGTGACCGTCTCTGGTGTTGTATGGGGTTTTCCACTCGTAACCCTTTCGAATGCGTATCAAGTTATAAGCCCCGCGAAGATCAAGCTCAGTGAAAATCTTGGCTCCACGGATTTGGTCAAAGAGCTCTTATTCAGACCATGATCATCGATGAAGGGCCGGAGGGATCTATCTTTCTTTTCCACAAAGAAGAATCGGGCTCCGGCTGGAGAAGTAGATTTCCTGATAAACCCCCTCTCACATGCTATTGCTGGTAAAACATTTTTACTGGCACCGGCCTTCCAGTGTTAAAATCGGCTGGGTCCGTGGTTTACTGGCCTGGTGACAACCCTAATTAGATAACAGTCAAACATTCTGAACGCCAAAAGATCTTTCTACAAGAAGGCAAACTCCAATGTCCCATGCATAGTTTTTAGCTATATGCAGGCCAGGGGGGAAAGTAAAATCAGTCGTCTAGATCAGTGGTGCACTGTCCATGAGGAGAGAGTGCTTCACCTCTGATAGAACCCTTATATGACTGCAGGGGGCAGCATCTTACTGCTGCCACTTTACTGAAAAGCTTAACTCTACTTACAGCAGCGAATGCCATAATGCTAACTACTGCTTATAATTGCAATGCAAGGGTTGACCGTAAATTTTGACTGCATAGAGGAACATTGTGCTGCTCCTTTTTGTGACTGGATGCTGTGATGGAAATCTGTAGGCCCTGACAGGTAGGATAGCCTGTTGTAAGTAGCCCACATATGTAAGCACCCAGTCAGAAGTTTGTAATTTTTTTGGTAGACAATATTAAAGGGAATAGACTATGGAGGAGTGTTTTTACTTACATATTATATACTGCTGAATGCATCTGGAACTATTGTCCATGGGTACCATTAAAGTTTTTTGTGGGTCTAATTTACCATACTAAACCTGCAATTCATCTATGCCCAAAATGTAATGTAAATAATAAAATTTACAGCTAAAATAATTTACAGCTAATACATTTGTATCTATATATCTAGATGTCACACACAGGTTTAGACAACAGAAAATAAGAAAAATTATTTTATACTAATAAAAATGTGCCTGATGATCTAAGGAAGTGGGGGAGTTAATGTCACTAACTGGTGGTCTAGGGTAGTGCCTCCTTTCTTGGTGGTGTAGGGTAGAAGAGGGGTTAATACCTGGAGGTCCAGGACAGAGGAGGGATTAATATTATTTTTTCTAGGGTTCATACCTGATGGTCTAGTGTATATTAGGGGGGTTAATATATTTTACTTGGTTATCTTGTTTAAATAATGTGGTTTATACCTGGTTGTTTCTCTCCAGCAGGAAGCTGAACACGATGTGCGCATCACATTTAGCTTCCTCTCCCGCTCCGCCAGATCATTGAATAAGTAGTCAGGGGAAGTTAGGCTTTTTAGCAAGATTTTTTCTCTAAAAAAAGTGTGTATCATAGACTGAAAAATACAGTAATTCATCGCCATCATCATCATCCTTATTATTATTATTATTATTATTTTGACTTTCTAACAGGTAGAGAACCATTCTGATCTAGAACCCGCCCCCCCTTACCTAAACCTACTATGTGTTAAAATATATTTAATTTTAAAAAAAAAAGAAGCATTTAACCACTTAAAGAGTTTTTCCCATCTCAGGCATGTATGGCATATCCACAGGATATACCATAAATGTCTGTTAGATGTGGGTCCCAGCTCTGAAACCCACACCTGTATTGTGAATGTGGGTTCTCGATATAGGTGCGGGTCCCACAGCTAGCACCCGCATCAATCCAACATTTATGGCATATAGTGTGGATATGCCATAAATATCTGAGATGTGAATAAAAATAGTTACTTTTGACCATATCAGATTCAAGGTAAAAAAAATTCAGAGTAGGTTTGTAAATGCAACAAGTGATCTGATGGTTGCCATCGGCAAGTATGACTCCTTTTGTAAGATCAGTTTTAGGCTGGGTTCACACGACCATGTCACGTCCGTAATGAACGGAACGTATTACAGCCGGAAGTCCTGGACCGAACACAGTGAGGGAGCCGGGCTCCTAGCATCATAGTTATGTATGATGCTAGGAGTCCCTGCCTCTCCGTGGAAATACTGCCCCGTACTGAAAACATGATTAATGGGACAGGGATGTAATATTACCACTTTACAAAGCATTAGTGAGGCCTCATCTAGAATATGCAGTTCAGTTCTGGGCTCCAGTTCATAGAAAGGATGCCCTGGAGTTGGAAAAAATACAAAGAAGCGCAACGAAGCTAATAAGGTGCATAGAGAATCTAAATGAGGAAAGATTAAAATAATTAAACCTATTTAGCCTTGAAAAAGACGACTAAGGGGGGGACATGATTAATTTATATAAATAAATATATGAATGGCACATGCAAAAAATATGGTGAAATCCTATTCCATGTAAAACCCCCTCAAAAAACAAGGGGGCACTCCCTCCGTCTGGAGAAAAAAAGGTTCACCCTACAGAGGCGACAAGACTTCTTTACTGTGAGAACTGTGAATCTATGGAATAGTCTACCGCAGGAGCTGGTCGCAGCAGGGACAGTAGATGGCTTTAAAAAAGGATTAGATAATTTCCTAGAACAAAAAAATATTAGCTCCTATGTGTAGAAATGTTTTACTTCCCTTTTCCCATCCCTTGGTTGAACTTGATGGACATGTGTCTTTTTTCAACAATACGAACTATGTAACTATGTAACTACTCATTACAGCAGAAAAGTATTTTGGCCACCAACAGTTTAGAGCCATTACATTTGGATAACTGCAAAACTAGAAAGCTATGATTTATTAGCTCTCTACCCATAATTTCACGTTATGGTTCCCTGGAAAGCAAGACCTTTCCGGTTATATCAGCTGTGGAGAAAGAGGTGACTGAAATATCCCAGCATTCCCTATCTTTGGTGTTTTTGTAGAATTGTATATGCAGAAAAGAAAATCATATATAAAGGTTTTAGGCGAGCTTCAGAGTAGGTTCAGTTTTGCGCCACACCACAGTGTGACATGTTTCTAGAACTTCTATGCAAACTGCAATTGCAGTATCACATGTTTTCAATTAAGTCAATGTGGAAAAACACATTAAATTTCTATTCACACATTGCAGATTTTTTTTTCTGTGAATTTTGATCATGCTACATTTTTTTTATACCTCTGCATGGGAAACTTTAGGCTTTATTAACTTTAGACTGGCTTTATTAACTTAGGCTGACATAAGATAGCTCTTAGATATACTTGTTTGAGCTTTTTCTATAAACATGCACCCTCATTTTAGGAAAGGAGGAATAAGCATGTGCCAGACACTTCTGGCAGCTGCTTATCCCCCAGTGAAAATTGGAGGGACGGGATGACATTTATCTAATGTGTAGGCCAGCTTTAGAGTAGGATAAATAAAGGTTTGGACCAGTAGAGTTCTAAAGGGCAGGGGAAGCCATAAGTCACAAACACATTTACATAAGACTTATTAAGACAATCTCACCGAAGTATCATGCGCATGAAGATTCATGCGCATGAGTATTACTTTAATATTAGGATCATTGATATCTGATGAGCTCATTTATAAAAAGTAAATACAATAATTCTCCATCTAGAACTAACCAAAACCAAGCACATCCGCCCATCAGAGGCATTACTCTTATGCTTACTCCACTAATTGTAGAAAGAAATTTGATACTCTCACTTCACTTATCTATTTTAACACAACTTCCTTTCAACCCAAGGAAAAATACATACTGTACAACTCTTTCTTTTCTTTGGTCTACTTATACAACTGCTGTACATTCAACAAGGCTCACAATAATGTGATATAATGTCAACAAGGCAACAAAAATATATCAAATAGAGGAGCACCGTACACAGAATATAAATTACTCAGATACATTTTTTGGTGGACGCTTTTCCTGATGAGGAGCTGAAGTTCACTTCTAAAGGCTACCCTTGTTTCGTGAGACTCTGGAATATCCTGTGAGAAAAGGAAAGAGTATCATGTAAATGAGCCTACTCCCCCAATCTTACTTGCCTTCTCTCTCAGATTGTCTGGGATCTCGTGAGATAGGAAGATCTCGCACGATCACAACGTAGAGCTGATTGTCCTGCTGTTTATAACAAAAATCTGACAGCACACAGTTATTATTTTTATTTGATACTTATTAAACCGTGTTGTAGGCTTACTTTATCGAGTTGAAAGTTGTTCTTTAGCTTTACGTCAACGAAGTCCTGGCCTAAGGTCTGAGGTTGCACAAGATAGTGTAATTAGTGTGACACACAGTCCCCTCTGTACAAAGTGGCTCACAGTACCCCCCTGGAAATAGTGCTACACAGTGCCCCCTTTATGTAGTGACAGAAAGTGCCCCCTGTAGAAAGTAACACACAGTGCCCTTGTAGAAAGTGTCCCACACATTTCCTTTGTAGATAGTGCCACATACATTGCCGCATGTAGTGTCACACACAGTGCCTTCTGTAGTATAGTGTCAAACCGTGTCCACTGTATAAAGTACCAGAAGGGGCTCCGTGTGAATAATTCTATAAGGTTCCCCCTGTAGATAGTGCCAAACACTGTGCCTCCTGTAGATAGTGCCACAAAATGACCCCTGTAGAAAGCGACTCCAGACCCCTACATTCAGACCTTTGACCACACAGACCTGTAGAAAGTTCCACACAGTGCCCCCTGTAGATAGTGTCACACAGTGCCCCCTTGTAGATAGTGCCACACAAAGTTACTCCAGACCTCTAGATTCATACCTTAGAATACAAAGACTTGTAGATAGTGCCATACACAGTGCCCACTGTAGATAGTGTCACACAGTACCCCCTGTAGATAGTGCCACATGGTGGTGCCCCTTGTTGAGGCCTTGCCTCGTGGGCTGTAGATTGAGAAAACAGTACAGGAATGAAGTTGTGCTGATACATAAGATCTAGTGAAGGCAGCAGCATCCTGGACACATAGAACTCACATCCAGCATGTATTACTGGGAGGGACATGTCCACATGAGAAAAGTCTGAAACTAGGAGCAGGTTGCAAATTTAATATAAAGGGGTCTGGGAATGAATGAATGAATAAATGAATGAATAGAGATTGCAGCCTAAAACTTTTTAAAAATTTCCAAAGGCGTTTACAGCGTTTAATTCTACGGCTACATAAAGAAAAGCACTATATTAGCACCTATGATGGTGGGGCACTCTGCTGGCACTGTTTATGTGGGGCACTTTGCTGGAAATATTGTTTGATGGGCGCACACTGCTTGTACTGTTTATGGTGCACAGCGGCTGTCCTATACACCACTGAATCAGCAAATTTAAGGATATAGCTGCATGACGTGAATTTGTACATGTGGCACCAAACACTATCTACAAAGTTGGGGAGCAGTTTAGCTGTATTACTATTACTGAAACCATTTAGCAATACTACTCCAGCGCTCCAGTGTTTTTTTTCTCTCCCCCTTGTTCCTTACAAGGCACACTACTAGTGTTTTTCACTCTATGCCCTGAACCTAATCAATCATACATTCAGCTGGCACCCACCAAAGAGTCACTGTGTCTGATGCCCTTTAAACTTGCACCATATATCCTAGGCACATCCAAGAGTTGTACCCCGCTGTACAACCCAATAAGGTGAGCACAGCTTTTTTGCACAGAATAGGAAAGCCTATTTTTACCCTACTACTACACCATCACACTAAGGGTCGGACTGGACATTTGGCAGTTCTGCAATTGCCAGATGGGCTGGTGCTTGGTGGGCAGGTTGGCTGCCACCCACACAGTTCTTTTTAATTATAGCTGTGGACTGAAGCCTATTCTCTTTGGGTGTCTGATTAAGCATATCAGTAAGTGGCCACTGATCAGACACTCAGAGTTGCAAGAGGAACAAGAGGCATGAGGTCAGCTACCTCTGTATAATCGAGAAGTAATCAAGTGGCAGAGAAGCTGCATTTTCTCTCCCCAAAAGGAAAGAGCCCGTCCATCACCCCAGCATTGTGTTAAGGATCTGCCAGGCACAGCTTCTGTATCCACGCCCATAGGTAATCAGTCTGCACCTGCTTCTATGTCTGTGAGATTGACTCCATCTTCCACCACTCAGGATGGCAGGCTTAGGAGTGGGAGTGCCTATCACAGCCTGGCCAGACGGAGCTAGCTCCCGCCCTCTGTCTATTTATACCTGCCTTTCCTGTTCCTCCTTGCTTGTGATTCTTCTCGTTTTGTTTCCTGGCCCTGCTGCAGCTTCTTGAACCATTTGACCGTGCTTCATATTGACCCTGGCTTACTGACTACTCTCCTGCTCTGCGTTTGGTACCTCGTACACTCCTGGTTTGACTCGGCTTGTTCACTACTCTCCTGCTCTGCGTTTGGTACCTCGTGCACTCCTGGTTTGACTCGGCTCGTTCACCACTCTTGTTGCTCATGCTGTTGCCGTGGGCAACTGCCCCTTTTCCCTTGCTTCTGTGTACCCTTGTCTGTTTGTCTGTCGTGCACTTATTGAGCGTAGGGACCGTCGCCAAGTTGTACCCCGTCGCCTAGGGCGGGTCGTTGCAAGTAGGCAGGGACTGAGTGGCGGGTAGATTAGGGCTCACTTGTCTGTTTCCGTACCCCCATCATTACATAATCACAAGTCCATATATCTACTCTACCCTGGTCCCTCACACTACTATGGACCCCCTTGAGACCCTGGTTCAGCAAATGCAGGGTCTCTCCCTACAGGTCCAGGCCCTGGCTCAGAGGGTCAACCAGCCTGATGCTACCATGGTAGTGCCCCTCACCTCACCTCTTGAACCCCACCTCAAGTTGCCTGACCGGTTCTCAGGGGACCGGAAGACTTTTCTCTCCTTTCGGGAGAGTTGTAGGCTCTATTTTCATTTAAAGCCTCACTCCTCAGGTTCTGAGAGCCAGCGGGTGGGTATAATTATGTCCCGGCTCCAGGAAGAGCCCCAAGAATGGGCCTTCTCCTTGGCTCCTGACGCCCCTGAACTTTCCTCCGTTGATCTTTTCTTTTCTGCTCTCGGACACATTTATGACGAGACTGACAGGACTGCCTTTGCCGAGAGTCAGCTGGTGACCTTACGTCAGGGTAAGAGACCTGTTGAGGAGTATTGCTCTGACTTTAGGAAGTGGTGCGTAGCTTCTCGGTGGAATGACCGTGCCTTAAGGTGCCAGTTTAGGTTGGGTCTGTCGAACGCCCTGAAAGACCTGCTATTTAGCTATCCCTCTTCTGACTCCCTAGACCAGGTTATGGCTTTAGCGGTACGACTTGACCGACATCTCAGGGAACGACAACGTGAAAGTTTTTGTGTTTTCTCCTCTGACTCCCCCATGATGCTTCCCGAGGTTCCGTTGCTTTGTTCTTCCACGGAAGACTCGGAGGTACCTATGCAACTCGGGGCCTCCGTGTCCCCCCAACAACGTAGAGAGTTCCGCAGGAAGAATGGTCTCTGCTTCTATTGTGGGGATGACAAGCATCAAGTGAACACCTGTCCTAGGCGTAAGAATAAGCAGCCGGAAAACTTCCGCGCCTAAGTGATCATCGGGGAGGTCACTTGGGCGCACAGGTATTTCCTGTAAATATGAAACATAATAAAATCTTCCTTCCCTTTCAGGTCTCTTTTGGTGGTAGGTCTGCTACCGGCAGTGCCTTCGTGGATTCAGGGTCATCTGCTAATATCATGTCTGTGGAATTTGCTATGTCTCTAGCTATGCCTTTGATTGATTTGCCTAAACCTGTCCCGGTAGTGGGTATTGACTCCACTCCTCTTGCTAATGGTTATTTTACACAGCATACCCCTGTTTTTGAACTCCTTGTTGGCTCCATGCATTTGGAGCAGTGCTCTGTACTGGTGATGCAGGGATTATCGTCCGATTTGGTTTTAGGCCTTCCCTGGTTGCAGTTGCATAATCCCACGTTTGACTGGAATACTGGGGATCTTACCAAATGGGGTAATGAATGGATGATGTCATGTTTTTCTGTTAATTCTATTTCTCCCCCTGAGGAGGTGAACACGCTACCTGAGTTTGTTCAGGACTGCCTGGCCAAGGGTTACATTCGCCCCTCTACTTCTCCGGTAGGTGCTGGCTTCTTCTTCGTAGGGAAGAAGGATGGTGGTCTTAGACCATGCATTGACTACCGTAACTTGAATAAGGTCACTATAAGGAACCAGTATCCCCTTCCTTTGATTCCTGATCTCTTTAATCAGGTTTAGGGGGCCCAATGGGTCTCTAAGTTTGATCTACGGGGGGCGTATAACCGTATCCGCATCAAAGAGGGGGATGAGTGGAAGACTGCGTTTAACACGCCCGAAGGTAATGCTCCCGCGGTCTTCCAGAATTTCATAAATGAGATTTTAAGAGATTACCTGGGGGTATTTCATGTAGTGTACCTTGATGACATACTTGTGTTTTCCAAGGACTGGTCCTCCCACATTGAGCATGTCAGGAAGGTGCTCCAGGTCCTTCGGGAAAACAAACTGTTTGCGAAGACCGAAAAATGTGTGTTTGGGGTGCAGGAGATACCATTTTTGGGTCAAATCCTCACTCCTCATGAATTCCGCATGGACCCCGCCAAGGTCCAGGCTGTGGTGGAATGGGTCCAACCTGCCTCCCTGAAGGCGTTACAGTGCTTCTTGGGGTTTGCTAATTATTACAGGAGTTTTATTGCTAACTTCTCGGTCATCGCTAAGCCTCTTACGGACCTCACTCGCAAGGGTGCTGATCTCCTCCGCTGGCCTCCTGAGGCTGTCCAGGCTTTTGAGGTCCTTAAGAAGTGCTTTATCTCGGCCCCGGTGTTGGTTCAGCCATTTATCGTGGAGGTTGACGCGTCCGAGGTGGGAGGGAAGGTGTCATTAATTTTTTTTTTTCTTCTATTATAATGCTTTTAATAAAATATAAGCAACATTTTTATTTATTAGTGCTGTGACTTTAAACTTTTTACTGTGTCCTTACTTTTACTTCTCTATGGGGGCTGCAATTTTTTTTACGATCTCTGTATGTGCCGATTAACGACACATACAGAGATGGAATACGGCACATACAACCCCATAGAGAATGTGAACGGGAGCCGTTCCATTCACAGAAGCGTACGTCGTCTGTGTGTAGGAATGGCGCATGCGCCGCTCCCACACAGACCAAAACGAATATTGTTCGTAGAGCGAAATCCGGCGCCATTTTACTTGTGGACCGGAAGCCGCTGCCGGACAGTAAGATGAAGACTTCCAGCCGCGGCTTCCGGCCATATGTTCAACGAAGCGAAGGCGCAAGGAGCGTAGACCAGCGGAGGCGGCGGAGGCAGGAGCAGGTAATTTATGTTCGTGTATGTGATGTGTGTATTATGTTTGTGTATGTTCGTGTGATACTGTGTGCTGAGCCCTGTATCTAATCCTCCTACACTGTGCAGTCGCTCAGAAAATGGCGGCACACAGTGTATGAGGTTTAAAGGCCTCCAAACCCCTCCTTCTCCTGGCACTAGCCAGAAGAAGGGAGGGGGGATTGTGTGAGGACACTAGAGGAGAGTGTGTCCACCCCAAATTTGTAGCATAAATCAATGAGGTTAATTTCCGCAGCAGAAATCTGAGGCTGACACTCAGATGCGGAGTTGATGCAGAGCTAATCTGAGTTGGGCTAATCTGCGGCATTTTCTGAGCGGATTTGCTGAGTGGAGAAGAGTAAACATGTTTATTTTATTTTTTCCTGGAGCATGTGAACAGGGTTACAAAAACCCCATTCACATACATTGGAGGCGGACTGTTAACGGAAATCCTCATCAAATGATGGGCTTAGATACAGGGCCTCAGCAGACAGTATCACACATGATAGGATTAGAAACAGCGGCTCAGTAGATAGTATCCATATACTGACCCTAATCGTTCCTGAGTCAGGTCCTCTTCAGCACCAGACGCAGCAATGGTTCCTGACGACGTCTAGCATCAGGACATTATGTGTGTCACACACACAACGTCCTGACACTGAACGGCGTCAGAAACCAGTGATGCGTCTGTAGCTGAAGAGGACCTGACTCAGCAGTGGGGAGGGTTAGTATATGGAGGAGTTACAGTAGTAAAAGGGGCTTGTGTAGTTTCACCTATTGGAAACTAAATAAGCTCCACTTACTACATTAACTGTTGACAGACGTGGTGCTGGGGGCCATGAGCACCCCTGGGTTTTGGGGCCAGTCGCAACGGTGACCCCTATAGCTACACCACTGGCCACTTATTTCCAGTGAAGGGTAATGCTAATGCTACAGCATACAAAGACATTTTAGACAATTGTATGCTTCCAACTTTGTGGCAACAATTTGGAGAAGGACCTTTCCTGTTCCAGCATGACTGCCACTGTGCACAAAGTGAGGTCCATAAAGATGGTATGACGAGTTTGGTGTGGAGGAAGTCAAATGGCCTGCAGAGAGACCTGACCTCAACCCCATCAAGCACCTTTGGGATGAACTGGAATGTCGATTGTGAGGCAGGCCCTTTTGTCCAACATCAGTGTCTGAAATGCTCTTTTGGCTGAATTGTCACAATTTCCCACAGACACACTCCAAAATTTTGTGGAAAGCCTTCCCAGTGTTACATGTCCCACTGGAGAAGTGGATCCTTTAAGCAGTACTCTGTTTGGCACTGGCTAGATTGGGGTTTCAAAGTTTAGGGAATCTCCCTCTTCTTCACCCTTAATCAGATGTATGGATTTTCCCGATCAGATTTCCAGATCATGGTCCCCAGAATAGATACTGATTGGCGGCAAGATCACTGTAGCAAAGTAAGGAATGTAGCCAGGGTTCGTTAACGGAATAGCAGTCAGGCAACAAGCTGGAGAATGAGATAGAATCGTAGTCAAGAATTAGGCCAGAAGTCCGTACCAGGAATGGAACCACAGGAGCCAGGTGACAAATCCAATGGATAAGATAAGAGCGTAATCCAGGAACAAAGCCAATGTCAAGGTTAGGACCAGGGTTCAAGAACAGCTTTAAAATGCTCTACGAACAATAGCCAAGCAAAGAATGTACCTTGATCTGCAGGCAAGGCACACGAGTCCCCTTTAACTAGGCCGTCGAATCTGACATTATTCTCGAGTGCCTGTTGCCTTGGTAACGCGACGCCAGCATCCGAGCAAGGAAGTAGAGCTGTGGCAAAAAACAGAGGCCGTCGCTGGAGAGGAGGCATCCGGTTGCTTAGCAAACAGTCCCATGCCCGTCTGCAGGGGATTGCCGCAGGAACCGGGTGGGGTGAGCAACACCCAAAAGAGGGGAGGCTGATATAAAAAAGGGGCCCAACTCCATATTAACTCCCATGGTTTTGAAATGCCCATCCAGCTTATATAGGTTTAATGGTCAGATGTCCACATACTTTTGACCATAAAGTACATCCACCACCAGAAAGAAATGCACTATACACATGCAGTTTCTTATATATGCATCAGCATTTCAGCTGCCCGTAGATACTGTATCTCTCTTCAATAAAAATATGAGTCATCTTATGATCTATCCTGAGAATGGTAAGTTTAGCCTTGACAAAACGCTGACCTAGCTGGAATATTCCCTCATGTTATACTGTGTCCTGCTGACTGATATCCTGTTTCTCTTCATATCTTTTCCCTACAGCACTGACACCCACCCTTCAAAATTTGGGAGAATTAATATTACTTTAGCTAGGTTGACACAGATTTTTCTATTTAAACAACAGACTGGAAGAATGGTGACAAAATTATATAAATTTAAACCAGTTTTTTTCTCTTTGAACCGAAATAAAAAATTAAGTTCCACTATCCTACACTTCCTTCTCACCAGAAAAGGAGTTTTCTTCCTCTTTAAAATCAATGCTGACAATGGACTAATTGAGGACCAGCTCCATTATTTCCCTGATAACCCTTAAAGGGGTTGTCCAGTTTCAGCCAATTATTGTTATTTTTTAAAATAATTAAACATTTTCCAATATACAGGGTGGGCCATTTATATGGATACACCTAAATAAAATGGGTATGGTTGGTGATATTAACTTCCTGTTTGTGGCACATTAGTATATGGGAGGGGGGAAACTTTTCAAGCTGGGTGTTGACCATGGCAGCCATTTTGAAGTCGGCCATTTTGTATCCAACTTTAGTTTTTTCAATGGGAAGAGGGTCATGTGACACATCTAACTTATCGAGAATTTCACAAGAAAAACAATGGTGTGCTTGGTTTTAACGTTACTTTATTCTTTCATGAGTTATTTATGTCATTATTGGTGTCAGGTCCGAGCATTCCTAGATGAACAGTTTCCTGGAAAGTGGATTGGTCGTCGTGGGCCAGTTGAATGGCCCCCTAGGTCTCCCGATCTGACCCCCTTAGACTTTTATCTTTGGGGTCATCTGAAGGAAATTGTCTATGCTGTGAAGATACGAGATGTGCAGCAACTGAAACTACGGATACTGGAAGCCTGTGCTAGCATTTCTTCTGCGGTGTTGCTATCAGTGTGTGAAGAGTGGGAGAAGAGGGTTGCATTGACAATCCAACACAATGGGCAGCACTTTGAACACATTTTATAAGTGGTCAGAAACTTGTAAATAACTCATGAAAGAATAATGTAACGTTAAAACCAAGCACACCATTGTTTTTCTTGTGAAATTCTCAATAAGTTTGATGTGTCACATGACCCTCTTCCCATTGAAAAAACTAAAGTTGGATACAAAATGTCCGACTTCAAAATGGCCGCCATGGTCAACACCCAGCTTGAAAAGTTTCCCCCCTCCCATATACTAATGTGCCACAAACAGGAAGTTAATATCACCAACCATTCCCATTTTATTTAGGTGTATCCATATAAATGGCCCACCCTGTACTTTCTGTAATAATTTCTCACAGGATTTAAGATCTCTGGTTGTTGTTTTTCAGTAAGAACCTTCATTGTTTACTTCCAGTGGATACAATTCTGTCCATGGTCATGTGATGGACACACAGGTGCCGGGATCGTTAGAAGACACAGCTCTGATACACAAACTGTAACTGTAATGAGCCGTGCACCTGTGTGTCCATCACATCACCATGGACAGAATTTTATCCACTGAATAACAAAAAGCAGAGATCTTGGAAACTCTGAGGAATTAATACAGAAAGTATATTGGAAAATGGTATAACCTTTAATTTTACAAAAAATAACTTTAGTTTGCTGAAACTGGACAACCCATTTAAAGACTATGGACACCTTTGACATTAAAAAAAATGTTTACATATGTTAGTGGCTACCTTGAGTTAAAAAAGTTGCGTTAAGTTTCAGGCTGCAATCTCCATTCCTTCTTTTCCTCTCAGACTGTAAAGACAGGGTAGGGAGACAGACAGATGAGCCCTAATCTACCCGCCACTCAGTCCCTGCCTACTTGCACGGCCTGTCCTAGCCGACGGCGTACAACTGGGCGACGGTCCCTATGCTCAATATGTGCACGACAGACAAACAGACAAGGGTACACAGAAGCAAGGGAAATGGGGCAGTTTTCCCACGGCAACACCGTGAGCAACAAGAGTAGTGAACGAGCCGAGTCAAACCAGGAGTGTACGAGGTACCAAACGCAGAGCAGGAGCATAGTCAGTAAAGCCAGGGTCGATATGAAGCAGAGGTCAATAGTAATAGCAGGAGCAGTAGAGCCAGGAAACAAGAAAGAATCACAGGCAAAGACAAGCAGGAAATGAAGGTATAAATAGACCGAGGGAGCTAGAACCGTCTGGCCAGGCTGTGATAGGTTCTCCCACTCCTGAGCCTACCAGCCTGAGTGGTAGCAGATCGAGTCACTCTATCAGACCTAGGAGCAGATGCAGACTGATTAACCACGGGCGTCGACACAGAAGCTGTGTCTGGCAGATCCTTTACACAGACCCCCTTATATTCAGTTTGCAAGCTGCTCTTAGGCTATGTTCACACGGAGTATTTTGGGGGAGGAATATCTGCCTCAAAATTCCGTTTGGAACTTTGAGGCAGATATTCCTCTCCCTGCACGCCGATTCTCGCGGCGATTATCGCGCCGTTTTTCGCCCGCGGCCATTGAGCGCCGCGGGCATAAAACAGCGAGAAATACGCTTTCTCCTACCTCACATTGAAGTCAATGGGAGGTCAGAGGCGGAAGCACCCGAAGATAGGGCATGTCGCTTCTTTTTCCCGCGAGGCAGTTTTACTGCTAGCGGGAAAAAGACGCCGACGCCTCCCATTGAAATCAATGGGAGGCATTCTCGGGCCGTTTTTGCCGAGTTTTGCAACGCGGTTTCCGCGTCAAAAAACTCGGCAAAATATCCAGTGTGAACATAGCCTTAGTGTCAAACTATTCTCATGTGGACATGACACACTGGATGTGATTTCTGTGAATTCACGAGGCTGCTGCCTTCACTAGATCTCAAGTATGAGCACAGCTTTATTCCTGTACTGTTACCACTTCTATAGTCCATTAGGGATCTCCTCTCCCTTGTGCTGACAGACACTAATGCTGAGGAGTGTGTGATTTCCCCCTCCCTTCACCTGTGGAGTGTCCGTGGCTTCTTTCCTCCCTCTGTACACTGATACACAGCCTGTGTACTTCCACACTCTGATCTGCCATGTAAAACCTCCTCCATATCTCTGCTGCTATCTCTAACACAGAGAGAAGGGAGGCGGAGAGTGGAGAGAGAGCTGACACAGTCAGAAGTAGTGTGCTGTCGGATCTATGTCAGAAGCACGGGACAACCAGCTGTGCGAAGGAGTTACACAGGCTCTACAGCAGTAAAATAGTAGAACATTTTGAATGAATAAGTTTTAGAAAGTTGTTCACTTTTGCATTTAGGAAGCAAATGAACAAAAAAAATATCAGTGCAAAGATTTCATGATAAGAGTATGTTCACACGCAGTGACCAGAAACGTCTGAAAATACGGAGCTGATTTCAGGCGAAAACAGCTCCTGATTTTCAGACATTTTTTTAACAACTCGTGTTTTTCGCTGCGTTTTTTATGGCTGTTTTTGGAGCTGTTTTTCAATGGTGTTAATGAAAAACGTCTCCAAAAACGTCCCAAGAAGTGTCCTGCACTTCTTTTGATGAGCCGTAATTTTCCGCGCCGTATTTTGACAGCGGCGTGTAAAATAAAGGCTCGTGGGAACAGAACATCGTAAAACCTATTGCAGGCAATGGGCAGATGTTTGTAGGCGTATTAGGGGTGTTGTTTCAGGCGTAATTCGAGGCGTAAAACGCCCGAATTACGCCTGAAAACTCTGCGTGTGAACATACCCTAAAGGTCTTTCATGATAAAAAAAAAAAAACACAAAAACAAAACAAGAACCCAATTATTTATGATATGCATATATATGTATGATTTTCTGGGTCCTGTAAAAATAGAAACCAAAAATAAAAATCATTTGGGTGGAAAAGATACAAATGAATGCAGTTTGGAATTAGTTTTAATCACATGGAAATAAATTAGACCATACACATTGGATCAAACTCGGCTAAACCTGCCCATTTTGTCAGGATCAGCTGATGTGTATGAGGTCCACCCCAAAGAGGGTGATTGCATGTTTAGGGTATGTTCACACGCAAACTCAAAAACGTCTGAAAATACGGAGCTGTTTTCAAGGGAAAACAGCTCCTGATTTTCAGACGTTTTTGAAGCCACTTTCGATTTTCGTTGCTTTTTTACATCCGTTTTTGGAGCTGTTTTCTATAAAGTCTTTGAAAAACAGCTCCAAAAACATCCCAAGAAGTGACCTGCACTTCTTTTTCGCGGCCATTTTTTACGCGGCCGATTATGAAAACGGCCGCGCGAAGAAACGGCCCGTCGGAACAGAATGCCGTTTTTCCCATTGCACTCAATGGGCAGATGATTGGAGGCGTTCTGCTTCCGATTTTTAGACCGTTTTTCAGGCGTTTACGGCCCGAAAAATGGCCTAAAATAGACGGGTGAACATACCCTTAGAAGTTGTTTGAACAAGCGTTTGTCTAACAGCTATCTCATGCGTAAAAAGGTTGTCTCAACATGACAACCCCTTACTTTTTTTTTTTTTTAACCCATTGCATTGAACACAAAGGTAAAAGTATTACATACAAAGACCAGTAACATTATCATACAAAATATATAACATAGGAAGGATGTGTGGAATCTCAGCACAACTGTAAAGAGGAAAAAAAATTCCAAGGCATATACAATCAAATTGTAAATACATCAAATGGCAAGTCAGGCAGAATTTTGGAGGTGATCCAGGGATGCCACTAGTACACTAGCAGGATATAAAGTGAGAGGAGATGCACACCATGTGCCCCACAACTACACACATTTTCTATATTTGAACACAACTTTTTCATATGGTACAGTTTTATTAACTAAGGAGCATCACCGAGAACAGGAGGGCGGACAATCGTCATCCACCTAAGAGCTACTGTATGGCCTTCCTACCCAAAAATAGTGTTTCTCTAAGAAATATTCTAGTGTGGTGCAGCCATTGATCCTCTTGTAGAAGTCCCAATAGGCATACCTCAGGGCATAAAGGTATGGGGCGACCAACCAACTCAGCAAGCATCTGTAAAACC
Organism: Rhinoderma darwinii; assembly: GCF_050947455.1. Lineage (NCBI taxonomy): Eukaryota > Metazoa > Chordata > Amphibia > Anura > Rhinodermatidae > Rhinoderma > Rhinoderma darwinii. The sequence continues at coordinate 328,723,364 of NC_134689.1, forward strand.
TCTTTCCAGAATAGCAACACTCCCACATTAAGTGCCAAAAAATAGCATTGGGAGCTTGACATCTATCACATCTTGTATGGGCTGAGCGTCCCATATGGTAGAGTTTAGTGGGCGTCAATCAGCTTTGATGAAGAATATTCAATTGTAATTTTGTTATTAGCCAAGAGTGAAACATGTAGATGGGACCCCAGGGTAAAACATGAAGATAGGACTTCCACCCAATCCTCCTTTGTGAGAGCAGGTATAAGGGTTTTCCATCTAGCCCCAATCGGTAGAGCTGTCAATCGTAGTTTAGCGCTCAGAACATGAGTATACAATACTGAGACTAGGCCTTTTAAGCACAGTGGCGGATTAAGTAGACCATAGGCCCTGGGCTGCTCCACAAACTTGGGCCCCCCTTCCCCACCGCCGCTCTGCTGTGTCTATAGTGAACACCACCTTTCTGTGAGAGCATTGACAAATTGGTGTTACGATCCCTCTTGTCAAAGGGCTGTGTCCCTACATACTGACAGTCTCCAACCATCGCTGACTGTATCACACTGTGTAGGGACACATCCTCTTGACAATGGGAATGGTAACACACATTTGTCTATTAGTCCTGGGTACGCAAAGACTTTATGTGGAATACAAGGATTTCCTACAACAGACATGTCAGAAGAGGTGACAGATCCTCTATAACTCCAGTTACTCACAAGTGATGTCTTCTCTGATGGGAGTCATTTTCTTTTCTTCTACATCTGACGTAGACCGTTATGGCGACTTCTCCTGATGAGACATCTTTGCAACTCGCTTCTGCAGCCATTTCCAGCCTCTATAGCAGGGGCGTAGCTAGGGGGGGCAGGCGGGGCATGTGCCCCGGGCGCAACTTAGAGGGGGGCGCCAGCGCCACCTCCTCCTGCACTATAATTGTACCTGTGTCTATAGGACACAGGTACAATTAGAAGCAATGAATGACCGGGTACGTTCCGTGCCCGGCTATTCAGTGCTTTTGTACCAGTGAAGCGACTGGTACCTTTTGTACCAGTGAAGCTTCCGTCACTGAAAGGCGCTGAATGACAGGCAAAGTCGTCCTACCCAGCCAATCAGCGCCTTTCATAGACGCTTCGTTCAACCCCCAGGAGACCTGCGCAGAAGAGAGCAGGTCTCCATTGCTGCCGGCCAGCATGGGAACGGGATTAAGGTGAGTTTGAATAGTTTTTTTTTTTTATTGTAATAAAAAAGTGTGTGGCTGTATCTACAGGGGAGACTTTATCTACACGGGGGGTACTTTATCTACGGGGGGCTTTATCTATGTGGGGGGTTTTATCTACACGGGGGGACTTTATCTATGGGGGGCTTTATCTACACGGGGGGGCTTTATCTACAAGGGGGACTTTATCTACGGGGGGCTTTATCTATGGGGGGGTGTCTATCTACAGGGGGGCTATATACTGGGATGGGCTATCTATGGAGCACCATATACAGGGGTGGGCTATATCTACAGGGGGGCTATATACTGGGGTGGGCGATCTATGGAGCACTATATACAGGGGTGGGCTATATCTACAGGGGGCTATATACAGGAGTGGGCTTTCTGTGGAGCACTATAGGGGGAGCTATTTGTGGGATACTATATACAGGGGTGGGCTATATCTATAGGGGGATTATATACAGGGGTGGGCTATATCTACATGGGGGCTATATACAGGGGTGGGCTATCTGTGGAGCGCTATATACAAGGGTGGACTATATGTACAGGGGGACTATATACAGTAGTGGGCTTTCTGTGGAGCACTATAGGAGGAGCTATTTGTGGAATACTATATACAGGGGTGGGCTATATCTACAGGGGGACTATATACAGGGGTGGGCTATATCTACAGGGGGCTATATACAGGGGTGGGCGATCCATGGAGCACTATATACAGGGGTGGCCTATATCTACAGTGGGGGCTTTATACAGGGGTGGACTATCTGTGAAACACTATATACAGGGGTGGACTATATGTGGAGCACTATATACAGGGGTTGGCTATATCTACAGGGGGCTATATACATAAATTCCCCCGAAGTTCTCATAACAAACCTCTGACTTCCGGCGTCTGCGCAGCTCAATATAAATGAAAGGAGCGCTGGTCACGCATGCGCACAAGCACAAGCGCGACCGGCGCTCCATTCATTTCTACGGAGCTGCCGACACAGACCCCGGAAGTCCAAGGTTTGTGATGGAGAACTTCAGGGGACTTTCAGTCCCCCGTTCTCCCTATCAATGCCAGCAATCACACATGTATCCCCTATCCTGTGGATAGGGGATACATGTCTTTTGTTTAATGGAGGAGCGGAGAGATGCCTCCCTGCTCTGCCGTAGTGTTCAGTGGTGTCGCTCTGTAGCAGCCATAACGGCTGCTAGCGGAGCCTCCGGCCATGGTGGGGGCCCGTGCCGGCGGGTGACACGGGCCCCCTCATGCCGCGGGCCGCCACTGTATACAGGGGTGGGCTATATCTACAGGGGGGCTATATACAGGGGTGGGCTATCTGTTGAGCACTATATACATGGGTGGGCTATAACTACAGGGGGCTATATACAGGGGTGGGCTATCTGTGGAGCACTATATACAGGGGTGGGCTATATCTACAGGGGGCTATATACAGTGATGGGCTATACGTGGAGCACTATATACAGGGCTGGGCTATATCTACAGGGGGCTATATACAGGGGTGGGCTATCTGTAGAGCACTTATGGGGAAGCTATTTATGGGACACTATATACAGGGGTGGGCTATATGGGGGCACTATCTACAGGGGGCTATATGGCAGACACTATCTACAGGGGGCACAGTGTGTGTGTGTGGGACACGGTGTATGGTGCTATTATAATTAGAGGTGCAGTGTATGGCGCTATTATATTTAGGGGTGTAGTGTGTGGTATAATGATAACGTTATCTTTATTTATAGGTGTAGAAATGTTGGAAAAGTGAGAAGCTGAACACATCTGAGTTGCAAACTGCAGAAATGGGCTGTGACCGGGATTAGTCATCATAGAGGTCTAGACCGGATGGAGAAAAAGACGTCACCGGTGAGTCACTTAATGTAAATGTTCATTCTCCCTCTAATCAGCACTGTAGTCACTGTATGATCTGCAGCAAGATGATGGGTGGTATGATTATGATATGATTTATTTTTTGTGAAACAGCAACTCCCAGCATAGCCTTACCATTGTTCGGGCCATGCTGGGAGCTGTAGTTTTACGCCGTACAAACCTGTACAGCAGGGGTTGCACTAAATTGAGCTGTATTTGTGCTGGTGCTGTATATATGTATTGAGCTTGGTTCTGGGGCTGTATTTATGTACTGAGCTTTGTTCTGGTGCTGTATATATGTACTGAGCTTGGTTCTGGTGTTGTGTATAGAACTATATTGCTTGTAAAATGTACAAATGTTTTTATGCTCAAGTTACAAAAGAAATGTGGAAAAGAAATGACACGTCATTGATTGGTAGAGAAAACAAACACGGCGAGGGGGAAGGAGATGTCGGGAAAGAGGTTGGGGGGGGCGCCAATCTGAATCTTTGCCCCGGGTTCTGGAGAACCTAGCTACGCCTCTGCCTATAGAAATACACAAATTCAGACACTAAGGCCCAAGACCATACATTAAAGGGATTGTCTGGGCACGGACCGGTTTTTCATACTGATGACCTATCAATGTGCCCGGACAACCCCTTTTACTCAGACTAATAAATTAGAATAAATACAGACCCCAGACCTTCTAAACTATTGCCGTCCCCAGACCAGACCCCCCTATACAAATACAGACCCCAGATCAAGCACCCTAAATAAATACAGACCCAGAATAAGAACCCTAAATACATACCCCAGACCAGACCGCCTAAACTAATAATGACTCCAAACCTGACTCCCTAAACTAATACAGACCCTAGACAAGACCCCCTAAACTAATACAGACCCCAGACCAGGTCCCCTAAATACAGACCCCATAAACTAACACAGACCCCAGACCAGAACCCCTAAATATAGCCCCAGACCTCCTAAATACAGACCTCAGACCAGATCCCTAAATACAGACCTCCTAAATATACAGACCCCAGACCAAACCCCCTAAATATACAGACCCCAGACCAGATCCCTTAAACTACCACAGACCCTCTAAATACAGACCCCAGACCACCTAAATACAGACACCTAAACACAGACCCCAGACCCCTTAAATAAATTCATGATCCCCTTATACTTACCTTGCCGCTAACCTCACGGTCTTCTCTCTTGCTGCTGTCATAGGACCTGCGGTCATGTGACCAGCAGGTCTCTGATCAGTAGCAAGAACTGCAGACATAAGGTCATGTAACCTTTATGTCTGCAGATCCTTTACAGGATACACACAATGCAGTTTTGTCGCGGTATTTGCCGCAAAGCTTAGAAAAACGCTTTGTACTTGGGGCGGCCATGGGCCCCCGGGAGCCTCAAGCCCCCCGGGAGCCTCGGGCCCTGGGCGGACGCCCAAAATGCCCAATGATAATCCGCAATAATTTATGCACCCCAATAAAAAGTTAGTTGAGACGTTCCGTGGTCATCTAGAAATTGAGTATGAAGCGGAAGGCGTATCTGTAAAAATCTATAAAAGCATGCACGGGACAGGCCGCTCCTCTCCTGAATCTGAACAAAAGAAATAAAGGATAAAGGATTTATTCACATATAAATCTTTCAGTAAGAGAATCCCATGTTCCTGCCAAATCCCCTACAATCTAAATCTTATAGGTGAGGGAACATGAGATTTTCCCACAGTGGAACATTCACTGGCAGTTGTGGGGGCATTTAACTGTGTGGGGGGCAATATAGGGTAATTATACTGTGTGGGGCAGGTATAGGGGCATTATACTGTGGGGGGGGCAGATGTGTGGCATTATACTGTGTGGGTGGACTATAGGGGCATTATACTTTGTGGGAAAGCTATAGGGGCATTTTACTGTATGGAGCAGCTATGGGGGAATTACTCTGAGTGGGGGCACTATAGGGGCATTATTCTGTGTGCTGGGCGAATATGGGGAATTATACTGTGTGGAAGCAGCTATAGGGTCATTATACTGTGTGGGAGGCACTATTGGGCATTATATTGTGTGTGGGAGGCACTATGGGGCATTATACTGTGTGATGGGCACTTTGGGGGCATTATACTATGTGACGGGCACTGTGGGGGTAATATACAGTGTGATGGGCACTATAGAGTGGGATTATACTGTGTGATGGATACTATGGGGCATTATATTGTGTGATTGGCACGTTGGGGCATTATACTGTGTGGGGGTCCTATACTGTATTTTTTATGTTCTACACTACAACAAGCCATAAGTTAATAAATTACTCAAATTAGGGATTCAGATGTATAAACATCATACAAAATCCCAAAAAAAGAATTAAAAACTGCAAAATAGACAATAAAAACATGAGTATTGCAGTGACCCTGAGGTTTCTTGCACAGTGTTCATTTATATACCTGGAAGGGTTAACTGTTGTATCTAACCACCAAAAACACATACATAGGGTGTCTCTGATTAACCACCTGGTAAACTCCACCCATCCAAAATCAACTATATAAACCCATACTATTGTGTCCCAGTGAGTGAATGAATGCCATGACTAAGAGCACCAGCCGTGCTTGAAACGCGTAGGCCCATTACACCTACCGAATACTGCCTCGACGCCAAGCCTGTTATTTGACATTTTAACAAGTCTTTTTTGATACCAATAAAAGTGGGAATACGTTCCTTTTTAAAGAACATCACTGCAGCGCTGGATCAAATCCTTTCTTTTTGTACCATAGGACATTATACTGTGTGATGGGTACTATGAAGCATTATACTGTATGATGGGCACTATGGGGGCATTATACTCTGTGGGGAGTACAATGGGGCAATATACGGTGTGGGGGCAGTAATGGGAGCATTATACTGTTAGGGACCGCTATGGGAGCCTTATACTGTGTAGGGGCAGCTATGGGGCGTTATACTGTGTGGTGGGCTCTATGGGGGCATTATACTGTATGGGCTGAACTGGATGCGTATGGGCACGAATTGGGCGGGGCCTAGAGGCATGGCTTAACAGGGAAAAAAATTTGAAATGGGAAATTTTATCGAAGTAGCCATATTAGGGCTTTTTTTGTGGGATGAGCTATGGTTTTTAACCCCTTAAGGACGCAGCCTAGTTTTGGCCTTAAAGGGGTTTTCCAATACTTTTTTTTATTTTTTAAATCAATGCAATGTTCCTCTATTAAGATATTAGTGCACTCTGTCTAGCTTTTTCTTGATAATAAATGGTTTTAGTAACATTACTCCCTATTGTTTACCTGGAGAGGTTTGTTTTGCTCAGTAAGTTCATTCCTCTTCTCTTCCTGTGTTTCTCCTCCCTGCATGCACTGCTCTAGTCCCAGCATGCAATGTGCATGCAGCAGTGCACTTGCTCCGCCTACTACACCCAGCTCTACTAACTTCTGCAATCCCAGTCTTCATTTTGGTGCTCTCATTCTATTACTGCTAGCACAAGCTGAAATCACTGGATATCTGCGTTTTTAAACAACACTGACCCTATATGATGATACGTAAAGTTTGGTCTTTATAATTATAAGTTTTCTAAATGTATATTAACTGTTTATACAGTCTTAGTTTTAAATACTGTATTTTATATATATATATATATATATATATATATATATATATATATATAAAATAAAAAAAATTGAATTCTAACATGTGAATTGGGATAAAAGGAGCAATACCTGTGGATCGCCGCTGCATCCTGTGTCGGAGATTCACAGTGAGCAAGAAAAAACTAAAGGGAAGCAGCGCTCCTAACTAGCCATCGATGAAAAATAATTCCCCTTCATGTAACTCTGCTACCTGTCAACTGAAAAGTCATCCACCACAGGGAAAAATGTTAGTCCATCATGTCTGATTTCCAGGTGTTTCTTTGCGGTACTCCTCTGTGTGGAAACATTTTTCACTCTGGCAGCTGATTTTTCCATTGACAGGTAGCAGAGTTACACAACAGGAAAACAAATTCCCCATCATGTAACTCTGCTACCTGTGAACTGAAAAGTCATCGGCTGTTTGAAGGGGGTGCACCGCTCGTATAAGCGCTGCTTCCCCTTACTTCATCACACTGTGAATCGCTAACTAGTTCGTATAGAAGCGAAGTATTGCCTAATTATTTTTTTTGGGCTTCCAGTTCAGTTCTGAAGTGGCTTTGAGGGGCCTATATATTAGACACCCCTATGAAACACGACATTTTAGAAACTAGACCCCTCAAAGTATTCACAACAGCATTTAGAAAGTTTATGCACAAAATGTTTTACCAGAGAAACGCAACTCAATACTTATTGTCCAGATTCTGCAGTAGAAATATCCCACATGTGGCCCTCGGGCGGTAATGGACTGAAGCACCGGCCTCCGAAGCAAAGGAGCACCCTAGTGGATTTTGAGGCCGCCTTTTTATTAGGCACCATGTCCGGTTTGAATAGGTCTTGTGGTACCAAAATAGTGGAAACCCCCAAAAGGTGATCCCATTTTGGAAACTAGACCACTTGAGGAATACATTGTAGTTTTCTTGGGGTGCATGCGGCTTTTTGATCAGTTTTTATTCTATTTTTAAGTGGCGTGGTGACTAAAAAACAGCAATTCTATTGTTTTTTAATTCTATTTTTGTTACAGCGTTCACCGTGCGCTATAAATGACATATTCACTTTATTCTATGGGGCGATACGATTAGGGCTCATTTACACGAGCGTATTATACGTTTTTGCAACGCGCGTCGCAGGGACCTATGTTACTCTATGGGGCCGTGCAGACAGGTACGTGATTTTCACGCAGCGTATGTCCGCTGCGTGAAACGCACGACGTCCTATATTTGTGCGCTGTTCGCGCATCACGCACCCATTGAAGTCAATGGGTGTGTGAAAACCACGCATGTCGCACGGAAGCAATTCCGTGGGACGCGCGTGATTCACGCAACAGCACTGTAAAGGATGAATGAAAACAGAAAAGCACCACGTTCTTTTCTGTTTACAAACATCCAAACGGAGTGTCATAATGATGGCGGCTGCGCGAAAAGCACGCAGCCGCGCATCATAAAGGGCTGACACACGGAGCTGTTAAGTGCTTTTTGCGCACGCAAAACGCCGCGCTTTTTGCTTGCACAAAACGCACACGCTCGTGTAAACTCGGCCTTACGGTGACACCAGATGTTTATAGTTTTTTTATGTCTTATGGCGTTTGCACAATAAAATACGTTTTGTAAACAATCATTCACTTTTTGTTACCTTATTCTAAGAGCCAGAACTTTATAATTTTTCCATCAATAAAGCCGTGCAAGGACTTATTTTTTGCGTAACGAACTGTAGTTTCGATCAGTAACATTTTTCGGTAAATGCAACTTTTTGATCTATTTTTAATACATTTTTTGGGAGGTGAAGTGACCAAACAATTGTGATTTTGGTACGGTATATTATTATTTTCTTTTACGGCGTTCACCGCGCGGGATAAATAACGAAATAATTTTGTAGTTCAGGCCGTTACGGACGCGGCGATACCAATTATGTATCGTTTATTTATATATTTTTATTAATAAAAAAGGACTGATAAGGGAAAAAAAGGGGGATTTTTTTAACTTTTAATTTCTTATTTTTACACATCTTTTTTAACTTTTTTTTTTACTTTATTACTTTGTCCCACTAGGGGACTTGAGGGCAGGAGGCCCTGATCGCTATTCTAATACACTGCACTACATCCGTAGTGCAGTGTATTAGAACTGTCAGCTATTCACTGACAGCAAGCATAGTGGGTCCTGACTTTGTCAGGACCCACTAGGCTTCCGTCGATGGCATAGCCGGACGCCTTTGTTTGGTGTCCGGTTGCCATAGTAACCATCGCCGGCCGCTATCGTGTAGCAGGCCGGCGATGGTAACTTAACCCCTAAAAACCCGCGATCTCTATAGAACGCGGCTTTTAAGGGGTTAGACAGCGGGGACACAGCGATCGGTCCCCGCTGTAGGAGCTGCGGCAGCTGCTGTACGAGACAGCAGCTGTCACAGCTCCTGCACCTGTCGGGAAGACGGCCGAAACGGCCGTTATTCCTGCAACTTCGTATACACACCGCTACACACCTTCAACCTTGCGCATGCGCAGTGTAATATACACGGCCGCTGAAGACGCAGCCACATAATTTCACAGAGCATGCGCGGTGGAGTGTGTTCACCACGCATGCTCTAATTCAATAAAGAAGCACGTGGTACGGTTACGTCATTTTTGATGACGTAACCGTACAGTGTGAAAGCCGGAAACCGGAAGCAAGGCAGAAGACCAAATGGACGGGTCTGCACAGGAAGTGCAGATTTTGCATTGCTAAGGGGACGGCGACGGAGGAGGATATACGACGCTACAGCCATCTGATGAAACGTAAGTACATTGGAAAGTTATATCTTTTTCATTGTTTTATTTAAATAAATGTAATTTTTTAGTTCCGGAATACCCCTTTAAGGCTCAGAGCCCATTTTTCAAATCTGACATATTTCACTTTATGTGGTAATAACATCGGAATGCTTAAACCTACCCAAGCGATTCTGAGATTGTTTTCTCGTGACACATTGGGCTTCATGTTCGTGGTAAAATTTGGTCGATATATTCAGTGTTTATTGGTGAAAAATTGCAAAATTTAGAGAAAATTTATACAAAATTGCATTTTTCAGAATTTAAATGCATCTGCTTGTAAAACAGACCGTTATACCACCCAAAATAGTTACTAGTTCACATTTCCCATATGTCTACTTTAGATTGGCATTGTTTTTTGAACATTCTTTTATTTTTCTTGGACGTTACAAGGCTTAGAACATAAACAGCAATTTCTCATATTTTTAAGAAAATTTCAAAAGCCTTTTTTTTAAGGTACCTCTTGAGTTCTGAAGTGGCTTTGTGGGGCCTATGTATTAGAAACCCTGATAAAACACCCCATTTTAAAAACTAGACCCCTCAAAGTATTCAAAACAGCATTTAGAAAGTTTTTTAACCCTTCAGGCATTTCACAGGAATTAAAGCAAAGTGGAGGTGAAATTTGCAAATTTCATTTTTCTTGCTGAATTTCAATTTTATTCATTTTTTTTTCTGTAACACAGAAGGTTTTACCAGAGAAACACTACTAAATATGTATTATCCAGATTCTGCCGTTTTTAGAAATGTCCCACATGTGGCCCTACTGCGCTCGTGGACTAAAACACAAGCCCTAGAAGCAAAGAAGCACCTAGTGCATTTTGAGTCCTCTTTTTTATTAGAATATATTTTAGGCAGCATGCCAGGTTTGAAGAGGTGTTGAGGTGCCAAAACAGTAGGAATCCCCCAATAGTGACCCCATTTTGGAAACTACACCCCTCAAGGAATTCATTTATGGTTGTTGTTACCATTTTGACCGCACAGTTTTTTCACAGCACGTATTTGAATTGGGCTGTGAAATGAAAAAAATGTCATTTTTTCCAATAAAATGTCATTTGTGATCAAAATTTCTTATTTTCACAGGGAACAAAATACCCCATTTTGTTGCCCAATTTGTCCTTAGTGTGGCAATACCCCATTTGTGGTGATAAACTGCCGTTTGGGCCCATGGGAGGGCTCAGAAGGAAAGGAGCGCTATATGTTTGTTGGAGTCCAGATTTTGTTGGATTGGTTTTCGGGTGCCATGTCGCATTTGCAGAGCCTCAGAGGTATCAAAGCAATGGAAACCCACCAAAAGTGACCCCATTTTGGAAACTACACCCCTCAAGGAATTAATTTATGGTTGTTGTTAGCATTTTGACCACACAGTTTTTTCACAGCACCTATTTCAATTGGGCTGTGACATTAAAAAAATGACATTTTTTCCAATAAGATGTAATTTTTTACCAAAATTTCTTATTTTCACAGGGAACAAAATACTCAATTTTGTTGCCCAATTTCTCCTGAGTGCATCAATACCCCATTTGTGGCAATAAACTGCCGTTTGGGCCCATGGGAGGCCTCAGAAGGGAAGGAGCGCTGTGTGTTCTTTGGAGTACAGATTTTGCTGGTTTGGTTTTCGGGTGCCATGTCGCATTTGCAGAGCCCCAGAGGTATCAAAGCAATGGAAACCCACCAGAAGTGACCCCATTTTGGAAACTACACCCCTCAAGGAATTCATTTATGGGTAATGTGACCATTTAGACTCCATAGTTTCTTCACAGAACTTATTTGAATTGGGCTGGGAATTAAAACAAAATATATTTTTTCCAATAATATGTCATTTTAGCTCAAAAATTCTTATTTTCACAAGAAATAAAATACTCCATTTTGTTGCCCAATTTGTCCTGAGTGCGGCAATACCCCATTTGTGGTGATAAACTGCCGTTTGGGCCCATGGGAGGGCTCAGAAGGAAAGGAGCGCTGTGTGTTCTTTGGAGTCCAGATTTTGCTGGATTGGTTTTCGGGTGCCATGTCGCATTTGCAGAGCCCCAGAGGTATCAAAGCAATAGAAACCAACCACAAATGACCCCATTTTGGAAACTACACCCCTCAAGGAATTCATTTATGGGTGTTGTGACCATTTTGACCCCATAGTTTTTTCACAGAACTTATTTGAATTGGGCTGGGAATGAAAACAAAATTTTTTTTTTCAAATAATATGTAGTTTTGGCTGAAAATTTCTTATTTTCACAAGAAAAAAAATACCCCATTCTGTTGCGCAATTTGTTCTGAGTGCCGCAATACCCCATTTGTTGTGATAAACTGCCGTTTGGGCCCATGGGAGGGCTCAGAAGGAAAGGACCACCATTTGGCCTACTGGGGATTTTCTAGTGCGAAGTCATGTATGCAGAAGCCCCTGAGGTACCAGTACAGTTGAAACCCGCAAGAAGTGACCCCATTTTAAAAACTACACCCTTAAGGCATTCATCTAGAGGTGTAGTGAGCATTTTGACCGGAGACCTACACCCCGTAAACTGTAATGTGGGTTCTCCCGGGTATGGCAATACCCTACATGTGGCTGTTATCAGCTGCCTGGACACACAGCAGGGCTCAGAGGGGAAAGACGAGGGGGGATAAGCTGTGCGGAGTGCATCAGGGTAAGTAAAATTGGGGTAAATTATAAACCAAGGGATGTATGATACATTTTAAAACACTCTTTCATACAGAGCTCTGGTTATTCGGGGCACGTGTCACATTGATATATTGTGTCATCCATTATCGCCCTCTTATAGCAGACTTTGCACCTCTTTTGACTTTTTCCCTTCTTGCCAGTTTGGGGAACTTCTCCTGGAAAGTGTTGCCGCCCTGGTACGATGCGTGTGGCCCCGCTTCCAGAAGTACTGGGTGCCCCCCCTTCTTGGTCCCTAAAGATTAGGTTCTTGATAATCACCTCTTGAAATTCCAGGAAAGTTCCCGTCTGGCCTGCACATCGACCTAGCACGTACGCATTGTACAAAGCCATCTGTATGATGTGCACGGCCAGCTTCTTATACCACACCGCATAGCGCTGTAGGGCTTCAGGGCTTGATCTTACAAGTCCATCCCTCCCATGTACCTATTGTAGTCCAGGATGCAGTCTGGTTTGGGGGTGTCCTTTCCTTCATATATCCGAAACCTGTAGGTATACCCTGATGCACTCTCACAGCTTATACATCTTCACGCCATACCTTGCCCTCTTACCCGGCAGGTACTCGCGGAATTGAACCCTCCCTTTAAAATGTACCAGGGACTCATCAATAGAAATACACTTCTCGGGGGTGTATGCTTGGGAAAACCGGGCACTGGAACGGTCTAATAGGGGTCTCCGTTTATACAAACGGTCAAAACTGGGGTCATCTCGGGGTGGGCACGGCTCATTATCAGTATAATGTAAGAAATGAAGTATTGCCTCATTTATTTATTTTTTTAGGTTCCAGTTCAGTTCTGAAGTTGCTTTGAGGGGCCCATATATTAGAAACCCCTATGAAATACCCCATTTTAGAAACTAGACCCCTCAAAGTATTCACAACAGCATTTAGAAAGTTTATGAACCCTTTAGGTGTTTCACAAAAATTTAGAGCAAAGTAGAGGTGAAATTTACATTTTTTTTTTGTCAGAAAATCCTCTTTATACCATTTTTTTTATAACACAAAAGGATTTATCAGAGAAACGCAACTTAATACGTATTGACCAGATTCTGCCGTTTTTAGAAATATCCCACATGTGGCCCTAGTGCTGTAATGGACTGAAGCACCGGCCTCCGAAGCAAAGGCGCACCTAGTGGATTTTGAGGCCTCTTTTTTATTAGGCACCATGTCCGGTTTGAAGAGGTCTTGTGGTGCCAAAACATTGGGAACCCCCCAAAAGTGACCCCCAATTTGGAAACTAGACCCCTTGAGGAATCCATTGTAGTTTTCTTGGGGTGCATGCAGCTTTTTGATCAGTTTTTATTCTATTTTTAGGTGGCGTGGTGACTAAAAAACAGCAATTCTACTATTGTTTTTTTTTTCTTTTTATTTTCCTGCGTTCACCGTGCGCTATAAATGACATATTCACTTTATTCTGCAGGGCGATACGATTACGGCGATACCAGATGTTTATAGTTTTTTTATGTCTTATGGCGTTTGCACAATAAAATACTTTTTGTAAAAAATCATTTACTTTTTGTGTTACCTTATTCTAAGAGCCAGAACGTTTTTATTTTTCCATCAATAAAGCCGTGCGAGGACTTATTTTTTGCGTAACGAACTGTAGTTTTGATCAGGACCATTTTTAGGTACATGCGACTTTTTGATCTCATTTTATTCCATTTTTTGGGAGGTGAAGTGACCAAAGAATTGTGTTTGTGGTACGGTTTATTATTATTTTATTTTACGGCGTTCACCGTGCGGGATAAATAATGAAATAATTTTGTAGTTCAGGCCGTTACGGACGCGGCGATACCAATTATGTATAGTTTATTTGTTTGTTTATATATTTTTATTAATAATAAAGGACTGATAAGGGAAAAGGGGGGATTTTTACTTTTATTACTTTTAAATCCTTTATTTTCTTATTTTTACACATCTTTTTTTAACTTTTTTTTTACTTTATTACTTTGTCCCACTAGGGGACATGAGGGCAGGAGGCCCTGATCGCTATTCTAATACACTGCACTACATGCGTAGTGCAGTGTATTAGAACTGTCAGCTACTCACTGACAGCAAGCATAGTGGGTCCTGACGTTGTCAGGACCCACTAGGCTTCCGTCTATGGCATAGCCGGACGCCATTGTTTGGTGTCCGGTTGCCATAGTCACCATCGCCGGCCGCTATCGCGTAGCAGGCCGGCGATGGCAGCTTAACCCCTAAAAAGCCGCGATCTCTATAGAACGCGGCTTTTAAGGGGTTAATCAGCGGGGACACAGCGATCGGTCCCCGCTGTAGGAGCTGTGACAGCTGCTGAACAAGACAGCAGCGTCACAGCTCCTGTATGTGTGGGGAGGACGGCCGAAACGGCCGCTACTCCCGAGACGTACTATTACGTCATGGAGCGCGAACGATACAGCTGCCATGACGTAATAGTACATCAAGGAGCGGGAAGGGGTTAAAGGTACGATTAGGGTACATGCAACTTTTGATCACTTTTAATAAATTTTTCAGGAGGCGAGGTGACCAAAAAACAACAATTTTGGCATTGTTTTTATTTTCCTTGTTTACACCTTAGTGACCAAAAACGTCTGAAAATATGGAGCTGTTTTCAGGCAAAAACAGCTCCTGATTTTCAGACGTTTTTGTAGCAACTCGCGCTTTTCGCTGCGTTTTTTAGGGCCGTTTTTGGAGCTGTTTTTCAATGGAGTGAATGAAAAACGCCTCCAAAAACTTCCCAAGAAGTGACATGCACTTCTTTTTCGCGGGCCTCTTTTTACGTGCCGTCTTTTGACAGCGACGCGCAAAATAACATCTCGTGGGAACAGAACATCGTAAAACCCATTGAAAGCAATAGGCAGATGTTTGTCGGCGTAATGGAGCTGTTTTTCAGTCGTAATTCGAGGCATAAAACGCCCGAATTACGTCTGAAAACACTGCGTGTGAACATACCCTAAAACAGGGGTCTCAAACTCGGCCGGGTAAGTGGGCCACATATAGAAAAAATGGGAAGTTGACGGGCCGCATTACTTTCAAATTTGATACAATACAAAATTATTGTTAATCAATTAGTTATTGGAACTTCTATAACACTATATTACTATAATAATAACACTACAGTACTATAATATTACCGCTAGGTTTAAAATTTAAGAGATTTCTCCACGTGCTTATTTCAACAATCTAGTTTTCCAGTTTAAGTGTCGCTAAACGCAGTCGGGCGGCTCAGTTAGCAGCGTTTGAAAATCAGAGGCTGTTTTCTCTGAAACCAGCGCCGTATTTCAAACGTATTTTGCTAAGCGTGTAAACATAGTTTTAACTCGCGCCCATTGAGTGCCACGGGCAAAAACGCCGGGAAATACGCTTTCTCTGCCTCCCATTGATGTCAATGGGAGGTCAGAGGCGTAACCGCCCGAAGATAGGGCATGTCGCTTCTTTATATCGCGGGCGTATTTTTAAATCAATGGGAGGCATTTTTGACCGTTTATTTGGCGCGTTTTCCGACGTGGTTTCTGCGCCAAAAACGTGTCAAAAAAACTCTGTGTGAACAGGGTATGTTCACACTGCCTATTTTCGGCTGTTTTTCGGGCCGTAAACGCCCAAAAAACGACCGAAGAATCGGACGCAGAACGCCTCAAACATCTGCCCATTGATTGCAATGGAAAAAACGGCGTTCTGTTACTATGGGCCGTTTTTTTACGTGGCCGTTTTAAATTGACTCCATTGAAAAACAGCTCCAAAAACGGCCGTAAAATACGCCGCGAAAAACGCGAGTTGTAAAAAAAACGTCTGAAAATCAGGAGCTGTTTTCGCTTGAAAGAAGCTCCGTATTTACAGACATTTTTGACTCTGCGTGTGAACATACCCTAATCGGTCATCTCTGGTAAAAGTTAGGGGATTAATTGGGTGCTGAGCCTTTGAACAAGGCCATGTACTATACCCAGGAGGCTGAATTGTGATTCGGTGCCACTTGCAGCTCTCGGACCTCTTGTAGCTCCTGACTATCTAACACCATGTGGCCTTATTAACACGAGCGTGTCTACTTTACATCTTCAAAAAACGGACCGTTTTTTCATGCACATTAATGTCTGTCTTGCGTCTGTGTGGTTTTAGGGTATGTTCACACGCAAACGAAAAATACGACTGAAATTACGGAGCTGTTTTCAGGCGAAAACAGCTCCTGAATTTCAGACGTTTTTGTAAGTACTCGCGTTTTTCGCGGCGTCCAATGCGGACGTTATTGGAGCTGTTTTTCAATGGAGTCAATGAAAAACGGCTCCAAAACGTCCCAAGAAGTGACATGCACTTCTTTGACGCGGGCGTCTTTTTACGCGCCGTCTTTTGACAGCGACGCGTAAAATGACACCTCGTCTGAACAGAACATCGTAAAACCCATTGAAAGAAATAAGCAGATGTTTGCAGGCGTAATGGAGCCGTCTCTTCAGCTGTAAATTGAGGCGTAAAACGCCTGAATTACGTTTGAAAATAGGCCGTGTGAACATACCCTAAGGGTGATCCGCTTTTCTTGTCCTTTTTTTTCCTCTGCAAGCACTTTCTGGTTTCACTTTTCTTTTTATTTCTGCGTGGATTTTTTTAGCAACTGGTCCTTAAAAAACGGACAGAAGCCGGATGTTGCCCGTGTTCTGCCTGTTTTTTCATGTACTCATAGACTTTAATAGGCGAATCTGGTCCGCAAAAACTGCCCAGAATAGAGTATGCTGTGAGTTTCCCTTCATGAAAAAAACCCAGATGCGTGAATAGCCACATTGAATTGCATGGGTCAGTGTGTAGTCCGTTGTTAAAACTGACAGCACACTGACGAGAAACACGTTTGTGTAGATAAGGCCTAACAAACAAGTATGCAGGATTCAGCAAGTCAGTCCTAGATTAATGTCACTATACCGTAATACACAACACAACCCTTTTGACTGATTTCTCGATCGACATAGATTGTCCCAGGTAAAGATAGCTATAAATAAAGGGGTTATCCCATTAGTACAAGCCCTTATTATGTGTCCTATGTCGTGTAATACTTTATTTCCTCTGCAGCTTCATCACCAGGAAAACGTGTTGCTGCCCACAGCTGTCCAGCTCGACCCTCAGCCTTAGACCTTATTCACACGAACGTGTGCGTTTTTTGCGTGTTGTAGTTCTGTGTGTCGATAAACACAAAGGGGAAGGACCCCAATAGTTGGTGTGCGTATTAGTTACATTCAAAAGATTTTTGCCTACCGGCAAAGAAAGCCCTGTTTTCCAACTATCAATCGAAAATAACAAAGTTGTGAGGGTTACAACGGGACTTACCCCTCTCGGAGGACGGTGCAGGAGCGCGGGCTCGTAGGGCGCTGAAGAGGTGGCGGCTCAGGAGGAAGGAGCGTCTGTGACGTCATGGCAACGGCCGCACCGCCGATAGCCATGACGCATGCGCCCGACGGCAAGGAGGGCGAGGTCTGCACGGCGGGACAAGGAGAGACTCGGCAGGAAGGGAGGGAGGGCGCCAAAAAGAGAGGGGGCGGAGTAAAGAGTGGCGCGAAGAAGGAGTGGGGGAGAGCGGGAGAGGTGTAAGAGGAGCAGGACGGGAAGAGGACGGGAGAGACGAGCAGGGAAGAACAGGGGTCCGGACCGTGCCAGTGACCGTGACAGTGAGAGCTGTCACTGGAGACCGCAGGAGGCAAGAGAAGGCAGGAGCCTGGCAGAACGTGGGCTCTCCTAAGATCTAGAAAGAGGACAGAGGACCGGCCGGAGCACAAGGAGTGTGCCAACAGCCACAGGTACCGTGCTCAGACCCCAAGACCCCAGATCAAGGACTAGAGTCCCGCCATAGAAGCTAGGGCCCTTGTCCTAATCAGGACTGTTTCACTCTGTGACGTCCATCGCTAGCTACCGTCAAACAATTCACCCTGAGCTAAGCCCAAAGACAGGCGGACTTGCTATCATATTCACCGCACCAGTGTCGCGGCGTGTCCTCCAGAGTAAAAGCCCCGTATGTAACCCTGCATGGAACTGTTATTGCTAAAACACTGCATGTAACCCTGCATGGAGCTGTTATTGCTAAAACACTGCATGTAACCCTGCATGGAACTGTTATTTATGAAGATTGTTGGAGCAGGAGCAGACAGAAGGAACGGTCGGGTTGACGGGACTTTGTTGGACTATTAGCTGGACTTCGTGTAACCCGTAGCGTCAGCCCGCCAGTTCAGTTGCGTCCTAGGGGGTCCACCGCTCGGACCACCGACTGAGGAGAGAGAGGGTTTGTCAAGAAAGGTAGCGGATAGCTCCGCAAGGACCCGTGACGGTGCTAGTAGGTACGGTAGTCGCTGATTCCCACGATGCGATCCGTGGGCCTAGAGTGTGACTCTTACCCTAGGGTAGGCTGTCAGTAGCGGGTAGCTCCCGCCGTGACTGACAGCGGCGTGTCCGTAGCCAAGCCGGCAACGCGGGGTCAGGCACAACCTCTCTCCGGGGGACTTCCAGCGGGATCGAAGTCCTCAACCTCAGGCTTCCTGTCTGCTCCATCGTGAAGAAGTTATTGTTGTTTGCTCGCGGCAGTAAAGAAGTTACCCAAACAGAAGGTGTGTTTTGTTCATTGCGTCCTAACCGCGGTAGTTCTTCCTACATAATTTGGCGTAGTCGGCAGGATCCGAAACCTCGACGCAATAGAACCGTCCAGCAGCGGGACCGTACCACCGACCCCGACCGTCATGATACCCATGGGGGCCGCCCTAATGAACATTCCCAAGTTTGACAGAAAGAGTGTATCGATTGCGGACTGGACGGAACGAGTTCGTACTGCGGCCCGGTTATTCCAGGTACCGGTGACCCACCAAGCCGACCTGGCCTTCAACTCACATGAAGGGGACGCGAGACAAGCTGTCTTGGTTTTATCGCTAGAACACCGCGACACGCTAGAAGCAATCATCAGCCGATTAGAGTCCCTATATGGAGATGTCACTTCAGCCGCTGACCTCCGGAAGAAATTTTATACCCGGGTACAGAGGAACGGGGAATCACTCCAGCAATTCGCGGTAGGATTACAAGGAATGTGGAGTCGACTGGTACGGAAGGATCCCGCGGAGTGCGCGGCCTTAACAGAGCCGGACCGAATAGTGCGAGACCAGTTTGTATCCGGGCTAGACAGTCGGACCATGAGGCGCGCCGCGAGAGACCTCGTCCGGGGCACCCCCGCCGCCACGATGAGTGAGGTGTTGCGAGAAACACTCGAAGTTCACCGAGAGGAGTTGGGAGAAGCGAGTATAGCCGTGCAGAACGTGGGTACACCCGAACCATCTTCAAGGGAGACAGGACGGCCAGAAGCAGTGTTCACCGAATTCGCCCGGGATGTCAAGGAGGCTATTCGGGAATTGAAGACCGAGGTTGCGCAATTAAGAGTAATGGTCGATCGACCGGAACCCCTTCCTCGTCCACCCCGATCGACACAAGGAGGGCCTCGACACTGTTGGCAGTGTGACCAGCCGGGTCATTTCGCCAGAGATTGCAGGATGAGACGCTACCCAAGACGAGAGCAGCCACCTTTAAACTAAGGTACCCCGCCGCTGAGGGCCAAGCTGCGGGCATTCCATCGACAGGCCCAAAAGGAAGGGTGGAACTTTTGGCAGGAAAATGCCCCGTAGTGACAGCCAAGATCGGGGGGGGTTAACGTTCCTTGCCTTATTGACACTGGGTCGGAAGTAACCACCATGACTTATCAGTTGTTCCATGAACAATTCCAAGGTCACCAGACTCTAGAAGCCCCTTGGATTGAACTTACGGCGGCTTATAGCCTGCCAATTCCCATTGCCGGTGTGACGTGGTTAGAATTAGAAGTGTTTAACCGTAATTTTCCCCGTGCTGGTATTGTGGTAGTACATAATTGTGCAAGGTCGGGTATACCTGTTATAATTGGCATGAATGTGTTGCAGGAAATACATGGCATGATGTTTAACGAAACGAGCCGTGCCCGATGGGAAGAGCTGGCAACCGATGGAACCGCCCGGCAAGCTTTGTTTCATGTGCATCAAATCTGCCAACGACAGGCTGATTTGAAGACGCTACGGGGGCGAGTGGGGTCGGTGAGGGCCCCAGGTAAAGCGGTGCTGCAAGTACCACCTCTACAGGAAGTAGCCATTCCCCTCTCCGTAGGGACTCATCATCGTCTAAGGGATGCCATGGTCATGGTGGAACCCATGCGAAGTCTCAAAAGCACGCCACCCTGGGTGGTAGGAAGAACGGTGTGTCGGATAACCAAAGGAATGGCGACCGTCAGGGTGCTGAATCCGACCCAAAGGGTGGTCGAGATACCGGCCGGCACAGTGCTAGCTACTGTTGAGATGGTTAGGCCAGAGGACGTGACGGACCCGGCCATGGTCGAAACTTTAAAAGAGACCTCGCCGAGAGATGAAGGGAGTGAGGCCGACGTGAACGAGCAGACTGATCGACTGTGGCGCCAACTCGAACTGGACGGAATAGCCCCGGATACCAAGTCAGAAGAGCAACTGAGGACGCTTCTGCAACGCTTCGGATGGGTTTTTGCTCAGCATGAAGAGGACTTTGGGTGCACCACTACCATCGAACATGGGATTCACACGGAGGCGGCGCCGCCCATCCGAGAGCGATATCGCAATATTCCCCCCGCGCTGTATCGAGAGGTAAAAGAGCTCCTCCAGAAGATGTTAGACGGACAGGTGATTCGAGAGAGTCAGAGCCCCTGGGCAGCCCCGATTGTGCTGGTAAGGAAGAAGGATGGGTCGCTCCTGTTTTGTGTGGATTACTGCAAATTGAACGCCTGTACTCATAGGGATGCTTACCCACTGCCCCGAGTGGAAGAATCACTAACCGCCATGCAGGAGGCTCGGTACTACACGACGCTCGATTTAGCAAGTGGGTACTGGCAAGTACCCATGAAGGAAGCGGATAAGGAGAAGACGGCGTTCATCACTCCCTCAGGCTTGTTCGAATTCAACCGGATGCCGTTCGGGCTAACAAATGCGCCCAGTACTTTCCAACGGCTAATGGAGCATTGTTTGGGAGATCTAAATTATGAGTCAGTCTTGATCTATCTGGACGATATTGTCATTTTTTCAAAGACCTTCCCAGAACACCAGCGGCATCTACAGGTCGTGTTGGAACGATTGGGAAGGTATGGACTCAAACTAAAACCCAGCAAATGCCGACTGAGCCGCCGGCAGATCAAGTACTTGGGCCATGTCGTGAATGCAACGGGAATTGCACCTGACCCAGATAAGATTAAAGCCATACAGGAGTGGGCCATTCCCCAGAACACAACGGAAGTACGAGCCTATCTCGGATTGGTCGGTTACTATCGGAGGTACATCGAAGACTTCTCAAAAATTGCAAGTCCTCTGAATCAGCTCCTCTGTGGACAACCCACCCAAAAGAAGGTGAGCCGAAGCCCCAGTGTAGTGGAACAATGGCAGGAGCCACAACAAGCGGCATTCGCAGCACTGAAGGCACGACTGGTGACCGCACCCATCCTCGCGTTTGCAGACTTCGCCCAGCCATTCTGGCTGTACACAGACGCCAGCCTGAAGGGACTGGGAGCGGTCCTGGCCCAGCAGCAAGGAGATGTAGAGCGCGTCATCGCCTATGGTAGTCGTAGTCTGCAACCGTCAGAATACAATCCAACCAATTACAGCTCATTCAGGCTCGAGTTATTGGCCATCGTGTGGGCTGTTACCGAACGGTTTGCCGAATACCTGGTCGGAAGTCAAGTGGAAATTTACACGGATAACAATCCCCTGGCGTACCTTGGGACGGCAAAATTGGGGGCGATGGAACAGCGATGGATAGCCCGACTGGCTCGATTCAACTATACCATCCGCTACAAGCCCGGTAAGAACCATACCAATGCCGATGCACTCTCCCGACAGCCGTGTGAGACCCCGGTCGGAGAGGTGGACGAGAAGCAAGAAGAGGTAGAGATACCCCCACTGCGCGTGGTGCATCCCCCAATGCAGCAACAGCGGGTAGTGACCACAATACAAGGGATTGGGGATCTTACTGAGATGTATGATAGGGCCGAGTGGAAGAAGCGGCAGCAGCAAGACCAAGACCTCCAAGCCATCGACAAATGGGTGCGGTGGCAGGAAAGGCCCATGGCAGCGGAGCGAAGCAGGCTGTCAGCACCAGCTAAAGCATTGGTTCAGCAATTGGAGCGACTAGAACACCATGATGGGGTATTGTACCGAAGAGTGTGGGCACCACGGGAATCGCGTGATATATGGCAGTTGGTATTGCCCATCGCCGACGTCAAACCAGTGTGCAAGTGGATGCACGAGAACTGAGGTCATTTTGCAGTGGAAAAGACTGTACAGAGCATCAGGAATCACTTCTATGCTTCAAACCTGGAAGAAATAATGAGAGGTGTCTACAAGGAATGCACAGAGTGTGTCTTACACAAGGCGACGGAACAGGCAGAAAAGCCCATGACCATTGTGACAGGTGAACCATTAGAACTACTGACGGTAGACTTCTTAACAGTCCAAGAAGTCACCTCGGGGCACCGATATGCGTTAGTATACTTGGACCATTTTTCGAAATTTGCAGTGGTGATTCCTACGAGGGACCAGACTGCGACAACTACCGCGACTGCATTGTGGAGGTATGTCATCCGTCCGTACGGCTGCCCCAGGCGCATCTTGCCGGATCAAGGACCGAATTTTGAGTCGGATCTCTTTCAAGAGCTGTGTATCTTACACGGAATTCGGAAATCCAGATCGACCCCCTATCACCCCCAAGGGAATGGGGCTTGTGAACGATTCAATCGCACCTTACTCGGCCTATTAAAAACCATCGGGGACGAACGGCAAGAACGGTGGCCCGAGTATGTGGACGACCTGGTGTGGGCCTATAACAACACTGTGCATCGAGCTACCGGGTATACCCCATATCAATTGATGTTCGGCCGACCAAGCCGAGTTCCGTTGGATCTTCTGTTAGAGACGCCGGAGGTAGGGGGCAATCGATCCCCATCACAATGGATACAGGAACATCAACGACGAATGAGCGCAGCAAAGGATGAGATGGAGAGAGCTCGGCCCACAGAGAGCCTACCCGTCGTAGAAGAACGGCAGCAGGCCTTTCATACGGGGGATCGGGTGCTGGTGTGAAATCGCAGGGCAGCACATGGCCGTAAGCTGGAGTCCCGATGGGAGAGGAAACCATATGTGGTGGTAAAACGTGTAGATCCCAGGCTTCCTGTGTATGAAGTGAGACCAGAGGGTGATCAGGGACCGAGCAGAAGACTGCATCGCAACCTGCTGCGGCCGTGTACATTCCTGACACCAGAACCAGTCACGCCCGCGAGGCCAGAAGAACCGCAGGGTGCTCCACCGACAAATATTGACGGAGATTGGTGGTTGGTGGTTCCATCAGACGACCCTAGTGTGTCCTGGGCGTCACGACCAACAGGGACGGAGAACCAAACGGAGTGTGGGGAGACACCTGCAACGGAATTGAATTGTGTACTGCGTTACCCACAGAGGTGCACTCGCAATCGGCAACCGGCCTATTTACAAGACTATGAAGTTTAGTGCAGAGGACTGCACTTGTTAACGAGGGGGGAAGTGTGAGGGTTACAACGGGACTTACCCCTCTCGAGGGACGGCGCAGGAGCGCGGGCTCGTAGGGCGCTGAAGAGGTGGCGGCTCAGAAGGAAGGAGCGTCTGTGGCGTCATGGCAACGGCCGCACCGCCGATAGCCATGACGCATGCACGCGACGGCAAGGAGGGCGAGGTCTGCACGGCGGGAGAAGGAGGAGAGACTCGGCAGGAAGGGAGGGAGGGCGCCAAAAAGAGAGGGGGCGGGGTAAAGAGTGGCGCGAAGAAGGAGTGGGGGAGAGCGGGAGAGGTGTAAGAGGAGCAGGACGGGAAGAGGACGGGAGAAACGAGCAGGGAAGAACAGGGGTCCGGACCGTGCCAGTGACCGTGACAGTGAGAGCTGTCACTGGAGACCGCAGGAGGCAAGAGAAGGCAGGAGCCTGGCAGAACGTGGGCTCTCCTAAGATCTAGAAAAAGGACAGAGGACCGGCCGGAGCACAAGGAGTGTGCCAACAGCCACAGGTACCGTGCTCAGACCCCAAGACCCCAGATCAAGGACTAGAGTCCCGCCATAGAAGCTAGGGCCCTTGTCCTAATCAGGACTGTTTCACTCTGTGACGTCCATCGCTAGCTACCGTCAAACAATTCACCCTGAGCTAAGCCCAAAGACAGGCGGACTTGCTATCATATTCACCGCACCAGTGTCGCGGCGTGTCCTCCAGAGTAAAAGCCCCGTATGTAACCCTGCATGGAACTGTTATTGCTAAAACACTGCATGTAACCCTGCATGGAGCTGTTATTGCTAAAACACTGCATGTAACCCTGCATGGAACTGTTATTTATGAAGATTGTTGGAGCAGGAGCAGACAGAAGGAACGGTCGGGTTGACGGGACTTTGTTGGACTATTAGCTGGACTTCGTGTAACCCGTAGCGTCAGCCCGCCAGTTCAGTTGCGTCCTAGGGGGTCCACCGCTCGGACCACCGACTGAGGAGAGAGGGTTTGTCATGAAAGGTAGCGGATAGCTCCGCAAGGACCCATGACGGTGCTAGTAGGTACGGTAGTCGCTGATTCCCACGACGCGATCCGTGGGCCTAGAGTGTGACTCTTACCCTAGGGTAGGCTGTCAGTAGCGGGTAGCTCCCGCCGTGACTGACAGCGGCGTGTCCGTAGCCAAGCCGGCAACGTGGGGTCAGGCACAACCTCTCTCCGGGGGACTTCCAGCGGGATCGAAGTCCTCAACCTCAGGCTTCCTGTCTGCGCCATCGTGAAGAAGTTATTGTTGTTTGCTCGCGGCAGTAAAGAAGTTACCCAAACAGAAGGTGTGTTTCGTTCATTGCGTCCTAACCGCGGTAGTTCTTCCTACAAAGTCTTTATTAAATTTGCAACGAGGACAGACTACATGAAATTTAAAAGTTAAAGTCCATTGCTGACAACAATCAGCTTAGTGCAAGAAATAGAATTAGGTCTTTGAAGAGTAAAGTGCTAGCGGCTGCAGAACGTAACACTCCACCCACAGTTAAATTCTAAAGAGTCAGCAGGACAAGTATTAAAATTGAGGTAGAAGCCCCCCCGACATGTTTCGCTACGATGTAGCGTCTTCAGGGGTATCGGGCCAATGAGTAGTTCTGTGTGTCATACGTGCTTGCTGCGTGGCTGCGTGATTTTCACGCATATGCCATCCTTATGACACGTGGTTTTGCTGTTTAGAAAAAGAAATTAAGGAAGTGCTTTTATTTTTTCCTTCATTCCTTTATCTACTGTTGCGCCGTGTGCCATGTGCCATGCGCGATTTTCACGCACCCAATCACTTCAATGGGTGCGTGATGCATGGAAAACGGCCAAGTATGGGACATGTCGTGAGTTTTACACAGCGGACACACGCTGCGTGAAAATCACGGACTGTCTGAACGGCCCCATTGACTAACATAGGTCCGTGTGACGCGTGTGATTTTCACTCGCGTATCACGGACGTTAAACACGTTCGTGTGAATAAGGCCTTGAAAGACTGTTGATAGGCTGCTTGCATGTACTGTACATACCTGTAAGTAAGGTAGGGAGCAGTTCCGGACCAGGGAGGATATTAAAGTGTTGTATTAAGGCTGGATTCACACGAGCGTGGCGTTTTTGCGCGCGTAAAAAATGCGACATTTTGCGTGCGTTGTAGTTGCGTGTGGCATGCGTTATGGCTGCGTTGCTGCATTTTTTACGCGCGTATGGCATGCGTTTTTTAAGCGCATAATAAAAACGGAGGGTGGAGTAATGGAGAGGGCAGCCTACAAAGAGGCACCCTTCTCCAACACCTGCTTGATGTGAGCACGTGTTCGCATCCTTTTGGCACCTTGCAAACTACTTTTGGAGGTGTAGGGTGTTTCTTGCCTTGTTTGCCTCTCTAAAAGCACAATTATTATGCCGTTGACTCCGCTGGGCCGTGTGCTGATCTCCTGGATGGTTTCTCGGCGATTTGGCGAGCGCCGACTCATGCTTCAGGAGGGAACCCGGAGAAGAGGGAGGATATGGGTTCATCCTCTTGTGGCCCAGCGCACCTCCAAAGGGCATTTTCATACTCTCTATGATGACCTTTGCAGCCACCCCGAGAAATTTCGGTCGTTTTGCCGCATGTCTGTGTCGACATTCTGCTGGCCCAGATTCGACCAGGAATCACCTACCAGGACACAAACATGCGGCGCTGCATTTCCCCCGAGGAGTGACTCCTTGTGACGTTGAGGTATGTGTGTTTTAAACAATTCCAGCTTACAGGAAGGTGTGTGGGTGTCATGTCCTACCTGAAGTTTTAGTGTATTTTGTGTGTTTTGTGTGTTTTTTTCTCGCCCATGTAGATTTCTTGCTACAGGAAACAGCTACCATTCCTTGCATCTTGAATTCCTTCTGGGAGTGAGCACAATTTCGGTCATTGTGACAGGCACCTGTGTTGTGCTGTGGCAGCGATTAAAGCCCACAGTGATGCCTCAGCCCACGACAGAGCACTGGCTTTCTATTTTAGATGATTTTCTCGCCACCACCCAATTTCCTAATTGTATTGGTGCCCTAGACGAGAAGCACATTCGTGTCAAGAAGCCCCCCCACTCTGGATCCCGATTCTATAATTACAAACAGTTTTTTTTCCATTGTCTTGTTGGCCTTGGCCGACAGCAATTATTGCTTTACCATTGTACACATTAGGTCCTATGGAAGCTCTGCTGATGCCCGCATATTTCGCACATCTAGAATGGGCCATCGTCTTATGGGCAATCAACTTTATGTGCCGGAACCGAGCCTCCTGCCTGGCTCACGAGGACCACCAGTCCCTTATGTAATCGTGGCAGATGAGGGTTTTGGCCTCACAAGCCAAGTCATGCGTCCGTTTGCTAGAAGGGGCTTGGATGACCGACGGCGCATCTTCAATTACCGGCTAAGCCGAGCACGAAGATGTGTGGAATGTGCATTTGGCATTATGTCAACCAAATGGCGGGTTTTTCTCACCACAATGCAACTGACGCCGCAAAATGTCACCCGTGTCATACAAGCGTGTGTTGTTCTTCATAATTTTTGCCGCATACATGACGCCGGTTGTGATGCAGAATATATTCGCCGAAATGTGACAACATCAACCATTCCGCAACAAATTCCACTCGGAAGGGCTCAAACATCTGGTATCCGAGTACGCGACATATTTGCCCAATATTTTGACAGCCCCGATGGAGCACTGCCATGGCAGGAGGATGCTCTGTGAAGGGTGTCCTAGTGGAGATTAGTGGGCCAATGTATCATCTGTTCTTTGAATTTTGCGTAATTTGGGGTGGGGATTTTAGTATTAGGGACTCGCAAGACATGAGGACCCTTGACGTGGGTTGCGAGCTTATATCTTTGGTGGTTTTGATGTTTTGGTTTCATGTCCTAAACGAAATAGCATGTGAGGCACATTCGCTTATCCAATGTTCACAAATACAAAGCCAAAAGTCATTCGCCCGGACTTTCTCACAGCACTGAAATGCAGCAGAGCAGAGTATGAGGAATTGAACAAAACCACAAAAGATACCCTAATACCTCAATAATGGCATGCAACTATCTCGGGACCTGGCCATAATGTTCCAACTTTACCTAAAAGGACCTGTTCGGTAACCTTGGTTCCAGCACATAGATGGAGGCAAACACAACCAATTTTACTGCAAAACAAAAACACACCTTATTGTGTAATGTGGAAAATGCACTTTAAACATAACCAAGCAGGGAAAAATAACTAAAAAACGCACCAACATGATGCAAAATTAACCTACTCGTTATTCTAGGTTTAGCTCACAACAACGAGCACACCATAATCTGCCGACACAGCGCTACAACTCCTGATATCTGTGTGATGGGGAGTGATAGCTTTGTATTTCAGCACCACTATGCTTTCCCTGTGCCTGCTGAGGATGTTCCTCAACAGCATAGTGGTGCTGATACAGAGTGTTGAACCCTGCCGGGGGCCCTGGGCTAAGGGTTCCTGGGGTCTGCCGTAGGGTGGGAAAGGCCGGTCCTGCACCACCACATGACCAGGTGACATTCTGCTCACCATTGGCCGCTGGTACTGTGGCCGGGGAAATGTGCTGGCAGGCTGGGAAGGGAGAGGTGCAGTGGAGGGCACCGATGCCTCAGGCAATCCACGCCAATGCTCTATTACCTGGAAGCACTGGCGTGGATTGTTAGGAGGAGTGGCGGAGTCAATTATGGCAAGGATGGAGCCTTGGACGCACGCCATCCGGTAGTCAGGTACTCGCCTGAGTAGCGGCGCTAGGCTATGGCAAAACGCGTCACAGGCGTCCTCATCAGAACAGCGGCCGAGGTACTCCAGGACTCGAGAGTCCACGTTGGCACCTGTTGCGGCAACATGGTTGCTCCGGCGCCTGGCTGGTGGCGTCCGGGGATTGTCGATGTCCCGTGGCAGCTGGGGTTGGCTGCTTGACTGGGTGGCTGCTTGTGGTGCCGTCGGCTCTGGGATCAAGGGCAGCACGGGATGTTGTTCCGGGGCCGGCTGCGACTCCTCATGGTCAGCCTCCTCCTCGGTGTCGAGGAGATTATCACTGCATCTGCCAGAAACATTTTGTGTTACTCCTTTTAACATGGGCACAAGGGACAAACAACCATTTTTGGCTGATTTTCAAGTGAGCACACACATGTCTTCAAGGTACAGTCAGTACTTATGGGCGCATCTCCATAATGTCCTTCAGGAACATTAGTTGCTTGGTATAGATGTATTGGCGCTTCTTGGGCGCACCATCCCCAGTTCGCCCTCTGCCGCCAAATTCCCGCCGGAATTGATCCCGACAGCTCCTTCACCGGGTTTTAACATCATCAACTGGACATAGGAACACCAAACAAAAAAACAAGGTCACCAGGTGACATCACTGAAAACGGCACTTGTCCGAAACGTCGCCATTCCTTAAACACCACTAAACATTATACACCTGCCTAATGATGCTGTGACACACCCGCGACCCAGCACAGTAGGAACATGTGAAACACAAGGATATACACTACAGCATGGGCGATTGCATTAGCATAAATACAGATCTGCACTTACCAATGCTCTTGCGGTCTCTTGTGGTGCTTTTAGCCCACTCCTGTCCGAATAGGCTCTGCGCGACCTCATCCCAGCCAACCTCCTTGCCCGTGCGGTCGTGGTAGGCCTCTGCACGTGTGTTCCACAACTGTGGCCTCTCATGGACCAAGCAGATGAGCTTTTCCACATCGCACGCACGAGGCATTGCAGCAGATGTCGGTTTGAACTGTGCGCATGTGCCCAGAAAGTGAAAAGCCACTTCCTGGTTTGTGCTTGTTTTGTCTAGTTTGGTCAACTCATTTACATAGGCTTAACAAGCGTTGCGTGAAAAACGCTGTGCGTATGGAAGTGCTTCAGTGTGCCGTGCGTTGTTTTCACGCACCCATTGACTTCAATGGGTGCGTGATGCGTGGAAAACGCCCAAAGAACGGACATGTCGTGACTTTTTCGCAACGGACCAACGCTGCGTAAAAATCACGCACATGTCTGCAAGGCCCCATAGACTAATATAGGTCCGTGCGACGCGCGTGAAAAGCACGCGCGTTGTACGGACGTGATTCCCGTTTGTCTGAATAAAGCCTAACTGTGACATTTGTATAAGCAATTCTATGGCTGGCACATCTGAATGGGATTGTTTTAGCCGTCACAACGCTGTGGGCACTGCTATGTGATCACATTGGCCAGTTTGCGCAATATTCTGGGTAATATAGGTAACTCTGCATGATCCATATTATGTCCACAAGACACAGATCTCCCGCAGATGAATTGAATTTTATTAACAGCTTTTATGTATCCTGTACACATAGAAGCTGTATTGTTCCGTCAAAGCCGATTCCATCAGGCCAGCTGAACTGACGGCTTGGCTAAAAGCCAGCCTGCGTGTCTCTGAGACACAGGATCCAGCTAATATCCATCGAAACTAAGTTCAGATCTTAGATGTGATCATTATTAGCTGGATCCTGTGTGTCAGAGATACGCAATACCAGCTTTCAGCTGAGCCGTAAAGTAAAAGAGGAGCAGTTGCCCATAGCAACCTGACAGACTCCAACTCTGTAGAGGCCTAATTGTAAATAAAATAATGAATCAGATAAGTTGCTATGGGCAACTGCTCCACATTTCCTTGACACTATTTTTAATAAATCTCCCCTAGTGTCTTGCTCTCTAATGGGCAACGAGCTCTCCAAATAGAGATTTTGGGACTGGGTAGTACCTGTTTTTGATTTCCAGCTGGTGGTGGGTAAGACTCTGCTGCGTTTCCAAATTTGTTGCTGAAATAACACTTTTTAAAATAGAGCCATCGGGAATTTGTGCATTTATTTGAAGGTATTCACCATATCCACTCACACTTTCTGAAAACCCTTCCTTTTAATATTCTGATTTGTACAATTTGTATACCTGACTCCAATAGTATTTAGACAATTCTGTCTTTGAAAATGAAAAAACATGTGTTTAAGTAGGCATTTAATAATCAAATTAAATTTAAATATATTATGGAGATTGTATCAACAAAATTCTGTCTTTATAATGAAGGAAAAAAAAAACATTAGGTTCCACCGAGATTTGAACTCGGATCGCTGGATTCAGAGTCCAGAGTGCTAACCATTACACCATGGAACCGCTTAAGTTTTACTGTTAGTTTTCCACTAACGTCTCTGACGTGACATCCCTAACTATGATGTATGAATTCCTATGAAATGCACGGATTATCATTTTCAATTCCCTTTGTGGAACAGCGCGCAACGCGGTGCAGCTCATGTATCTGCCTGCAGTGTCATAGCGGACTGCCCACACCCCGCTATAGTGCAACACCCTCTGCAGAACAAAGCGCCGCCATTTTGCACCTCTTGCAACGCTCTGTGCTATCGCCGTTGCGGCCACTGTAGGTTATTAATTTTACAAACTAAACATGTAAACGAACTCTATCCCATAATAAACCGACAAAATAAACGGTACACCAGAACAAAGCCTAAATTGACTCCGTCACGAGGTGTACCAAGATGGCGTCGCTTTGCTCCATTGAACCCGGAAGTGCTGCATCCCTGTTTCCGGTTGGGACTGGGCGGAAGCGTTGTTCCTGTTTCAGGGAGGGGTTCGGTCACAGCCGGGCTTCCTGGAGATTTGTCGGTTGTTGCCGATAGCTGCAGATCCGGAGCACTACAAGAAGCGCCAGCATGGGAACCAGGGACGACGAATATGACTATCTGTTCAAAGGTAGTAGCGGGAGGGGCGGCAGACAGTCGCGGGGGATCTTGGTTTATAATGGCGTCGGGTATGGGGTGCAGATGACGGATTCTTGGCCGCGGGGATATAACGACGAATGCGGGGGTTATGGATGTGGTTTGAAGCAGAGACCCCTGTCACTGTACAGAATAGGGGTTGACGGGGGGTGGATTGCGTCAGGGCGAGGTATGATGAGACGTCGGGGTGCAGGCAGCGAGAGGAGATCGGTGTAAATGTAGAGGATGCAGCTCACTAGAGGGAAGATCCGCAGCCTGGGCCGGGTGTCAGCGGCAATGGCTACTACACAGCAGCGCAATATATCATATACATTGTGGAGAAATGTTATATATGTGTATGAGAGAGAGATTATTGTAATAAATACATATTCAGATGCAGCAGGGCTGAGTTTGTCATTTGGCTCAACTTATTGTCAGATTCTGATGTGATATGTGTGGTGTTATACAGGACTGCAGGTAAACCTACTTCATTAGTGTTCAAAATGAACAGGTGAATGACAAATTGAGCTCTGCTACATCTGTATACATACGGTTTGGATGCCGTAGTGCCTGCGCTGTCTCGTACAATGCAGCAATGTCAGTCAGAGTAGGCCTCAGCTGAACGCAGTAGAGCGCCTAGGAAATCCACCATACCTGGAGCACACTGCACTGCTGGTTATTAACCCCATGTTACACTGGTAATTCTCTGCTAGGTTATCCTGGTCATCCACGGGGTTAATCAATCACTTGAAGTCTGATGTCACATCCTAGAGCAGTGGCCTGTGGCTCTCCAGCTGTGGTCAAACTACAACCCAGCACGTGACCTGATAGCCGCAGGCTGGGAGCTGTACTGTAGTAGCTGGCGGGTTGTAGGTCACTTCTTTAGAACAGTGGACTTCAATCCGTGGCTCTTCGGCTGTTGGGAAACTGTGACTGCCATCATGTGTTGTAGTTTTACACAATATATTTATATAATGTGTGTGTGCACACCCTATTCATACTAGTATGTATTAGTGTCCTCACTTCCTATGAAACATAACCCGTATCTGATGACCTTTCTATCTGGTTTCCTCCCAGGAACTTTTTGGTGTTATTCACTGGTATACTCTTCAGTTACCCACAATGCCGATTCCTGTCAGGCTTTTTTCCTATTTCCTCTGAAAAAAATAATGAGGAATGAATGGGATCTGAATGCATAAAATTCATATTCCTGCACAAAAGTGAATGGATAAGCGGCTAACCGAAGCTGACGTTTTAGAAAACCTAATTTTCTCTCCGATTCCTAGTCTAACATCTACAATGCACTTAAAAATAAATAATCGTCTCCATTCCAGCACCAAAAGGCCCCATTCACACGAGCATGGACAACTTTCAATGGGGCCGTTCACACATGCGTGAGTTTTCACGCAGCGACAGTCCGCTGCGTGAAACTCACTCCTTTTTCAATATTGGTGCGTTTTTCCGCATCTACGCGCCCATTGATGTCTATGGGTGTGTGAAAACCACGTACTGCACAGGGATGTACATCCGTGCGTGATTTGCGCACCAATTCGATTGAAAATAAAATAAGATGTGCTTTGCGAGTGCGTTAATAACGCATGCCACTCGCACAGCAGACTGATGCATAACTCAACACACGGACCAGATTCACAGGAGTTTTTTTTACGAGCGTGAATCTGATATGCCTGTGTGAATGAGGCCTAATGCAGGTGAATAGTACAAGTGAAGTTGGCATGTCCGCAATACATGCTACCAGCTCTTGTTATATAGAAGGTGACCATCTAATCTCAAGAGGAAAGTGGAAGTCCAGGTGGTCACCTATGGCGGCCGGGCCGGTTACTAGGCTACCACATGCATAGGTTTGGGGATCATCCTAACATGCTCGGCACTTGCATAGATTATTTCTTACGGATAGTGGATGACTCAGTAAGAAGTATTGTAGGATACGCTGGGTGTCATTTAAGTTTGCCTTTAGGACCAAATGGAACTTTAAAATACGTTGGTCTCCATACTCGTTTTCCCACCTGTAATATTTTTCTTTTCCTTCAGGGCCATTAAGGCCTAGAACCTTTTATTGTTCCCTGTTATCAGTCATTTGAGGCTGACTAGTGGGATTACTGCCAGAAAGAAACACGCCAGGGACTGTGAGCACTACATTATATCACCCGTGATTTCAGTTTCGTCAACCGGAAGATGCATTTCTTTACATATGTGTGAATAATATTAACTTGTATTATAAGCTGTCATCTTTAGGTATAGCGCTCCTTCAAATACCAGGTCTTTTGGGGGGAACAAACAAGTTTACATGTCTACTTTGTGTCTATATTACATATTAACGCTGACATACTGTACGTTTTGCCTGTCAGCCACTAAATGGGGCACTGAACCGAAGGCCTGCGATTCACAGAGCTGCTAATAAATGTATGTGGAGGTTCCCCTAACTGGAGATGAAGTAGTGATCATGGGGCACACGTTGTTCTGGACTTCCTGTTCCTAATCCCATTATAGAACACCACAGTCATCCTCTACCCACTCTGAAATGGCTGATAACAGGGATAATAGATTGCATATACTTGCAGATAAGAGCCGTTACATCTAGTGTCCCTTTTAGTGAGTAAATGTCCTATTGTCTGTCACGCAGGATCAGTGCAGCGTTGTGCTGCCGTGTCACCCGTCACCTCCAGTGCGGCTTAATAATCGGAGAAGTTTGCCTGTAAGGGGACTTTGAGCTGAGTTGTGTTCAGGGTCAGTAGTCGGAGCGCAGTGTGACCTCTCAGGAGTCAGGAATGTTGGGTGGGGAGTGGGGGGTGAGTACAGACTTGTACCAGACTGCTATTTATTTCTTATCACTGTGCAGTCCTCCAGACCTCCCAGGTCTTCTGTTCTATACATATAGATGTCTGGTGAGTGGCAGGTTATGTATTACATACTCTCTGCTGATTGACGCCATGTCTTAAAAAAACTCCACAAAAAAACTCTTCTAAATGTGGCGCTGCAGGAAACGTCTTCAGTGCATTTGCGATGTATTGGAAACTAATTGGGCCTAGTATGTGGTCAGCCTTGGTGCTGCTTCTGGTAATGTACATTGCTCTTATAAAGCCCTGTTCACATTCATCAGATTTGACGGAAAGAAAAGCTTTGCATGCAGCGCTACTCTTCTTGTAAAAATGACAGGCCTTATTTTAATACAATGTCATCCGTCGTATAACAGAGCCAGGACTGCATTGTGGTTTCTGTTCTAAACGTAAACACCACACCACAGATATGGAGAGAACCGTATATACTTATGCAAAATGATCTGTGGCCAAGCATGCGTTATGTGCTAATACCCTGTATGGTGATATCCAGGTAGTCCGTTAGTGACATCACTAGTCATTCACCTATACAGTTCAGTATGAGCACTCAATGTAGTGGTGTTTCACTTTAACGCCCGTTCACACGTTCCGGATTTGACAAGGATTCCGGTGGCGATTCCTTGCCGAAATCCACATTAAATCTGTCTCCAATGCAAGTGAATTAGGTTTCCGTAACCCTGTTCACACAGAATAAAAAATATCTGCAAATTTCTTTCCACGCTACAGAACAAAATAAGTGGCACGAAATGCCTCTATTTGAATTCGCCTCATTGACTGGGGCTGATCGGAGTGCGGATCTGTG
This sequence comes from Rhinoderma darwinii, assembly GCF_050947455.1. Taxonomy (NCBI): domain Eukaryota; kingdom Metazoa; phylum Chordata; class Amphibia; order Anura; family Rhinodermatidae; genus Rhinoderma; species Rhinoderma darwinii. Next base: position 328,758,447 of record NC_134689.1, read on the forward strand.
GCAGATACCCAAGTGTCAGCCTCGCAATTCTGCCTCCGATCCTCTAGTATATTCCTGACACGTGTGGACAGTCTCAATTCACTTTTAGGCCTTATTTACACAAACGTATAATATGTACGTGCTACGCGTGTGTTTTTCACGTGCGTCGCACCGACTTATGTTAATGAATGGGGCCGTTCAGACTGTCAGTGAATTTCACGCAGTGTATGTGCGTTGCGTGAAACTCATGACATGTCCTGTCCTATATTTGCCCGTGTTTCGCGCTGCACGCACCCATTTAAGTCAATGGGTGCGTGCAAATCGCGCTCGGCACATGGAAGCACTTCCGGGTGATGCGCGCTACAGTAGTAAAAACGAATGAAAACATAAAAGCACCACGTGCTTTTCTGTTTTGTAAACATAAAACCAGAGTGTCATCATGATGCCGGCTGCGCGAAAATCACGCAGCCGCGCACCATATGCTGATGACACACGGACCTTTTGCGCGCGCAAAACGGACATGTCCTTGTGAATAAGGCCTTAGGGTAAGTCCACACGTATCGTAAACACTTCGGATTTCATTGCGGAAAATCGGCAGCATAATACAGTAGCAACAAAGTGGATGAGATTTGAACAAATCTTATCCACAAGCTGCGTAACAAACCCGCCGGAAAAAAACGGTCATAAATTGACCTGCGGTGCGTCTTTATAAACCGTAGCATGTCCATTTATGCTGCGGAATCGCTGCTTTTCTGTTGCGGGTTTTCCCCATTGAATTCAATGGGGAGATAAAACCCACAACAAATAGCGGATGTTGAGCTATTTGCGGGGTAAAGCTGCGATTCCACCGCGAAAATCTCAGCTCAGAAAAAAAATAAAATAAATCTACGCTTACTCAGATCTCTATACTTCTGCATCCAGCCCAGGGATGCAGCGGTCACATGGGATGAAGCATCACCCTAGGATGCCGGGCTGCAGGATGTCAAGAGGGATGTGTCGTCATGACTACGGGTAAGTATGTGGGTTTTTTTTTACACGCTGTTTTCCGTAGCTGGCATTCCGGACGAAAAACTGCATCACAATTTGGTGCGGTTTTTTGGCCGGAATTCCCTTCGGGGACCAGGGCGGATGCGCTGTGTACTTTTATGCAGCGTATCTGCCCTGCGTGAACATAGCTAATTGCTTGTCCACACGTAACGGAATTGCTGCATATTTTCCACCCAGAATGGCAGGAAATACGCAACGGAATACGGTAGCAGCAAAGTGGGTGCGATTTAACAAATGTCATCCACACGCTGCGGAAATATTCTGTCCAGAAATTCACCTGCTGTGCATAATTTTTATTCCGCATCATGTCAATTATTGCTGCAGAACGTGGTCTGATTTCCTGCGTTTTTCCCCATAGAAATCAATGAGGAAAAAGAATTCCGCAGTGAACTACAATGTACTGCGACATTTTCTCTGGAAACGCTGCAGAATTTCTTATGGGGGGGGGGGGGTCGAAATTATATCACAGAACAGATCTCACCATCACACAGCCCTTGAAAAAACGCACCAAAAAACTGCACCAAAAATCCACAATATTTTCTGCAGTAAAAAATACGCATGAAATGGTGTGGACTTCTTGCAGCGGGTCGTCTGCTAGTTGATGCGTAGGTGCTGTGGATATTTTCCGCAGCGAATCCGTTACATATGGACAAGCCCTTAAAGGGAACTCCCCAGAAAATACAGAGGTCAGTAGATGTCCAGCAGCAGGGAACCCCGCTAATCATAAGCCAAACCCCTCTACTCTCGTACACTAGGTAAAGTGGTGGCTGTTGCAGTCCTTATGACCCCCATTCATTTTAAGGCTGGATTCAAACATCCAGTTTTTATTGCCGCCTTTAGCCAAATGCAGGAGGGGATAGAAAAGAGAGGAGACATTCATTTGTACCTAAAAGGGAAGGGGTTGCCCACGACCGGATAACTCATGACCTATCCACAGGATAGGACATCAATATATGATCGGTGATGGTCCGACACCTGCGCCGATTAGCTGATCCGGATGTTTTGAACGGTAGGCAGTAGTTGGACCTTGAAGCAGATGGCGCCGTACACTGCATAGTGTCCGTTCTGCAGCTCTGCTCCTATTCTGCTCCGCTATGCAGTTGTTGCCATCTGCTTCCATCTGCACCCCTTGCTTTGGGTAACAAAAAACAAAACAAAAACATGCATCGAAAACTATGTATTAGGCTGGATTCGCACGCTGCGTTTTGCTGCCTTTTTCAAGGTGTTTTAACAGCGTTTTTTAGGTGGTTTTCGGTGCGCCCAAATGTTACCCTTTAAGTCTGTAGTGAAATATAAAATGCATTGCACACAAACTGCGTTTTGGTTTGCAGCTTTTTTTGAGGCAATTTTGTGGTCAGTGGAATTTTTTCCCGAACCTCAGCATTCTCTGGTTATGGTATTTTTCCTATAGGCTTCTCTATAGGACTTCATAAACGCCTTAAAATGCAACAAGAGTTTTTTAAGAACGCTGGCATTTTTAAGCATGTTTTTCTTGCAGTTTAAATTGCCAGAAAAATTCTTGGTGTGACGGAGGCATTAAGGGTATGTGCACACACACTAATTACGTCCGTAATTGACGGACGTATTTCGGCCGCAAGTACTGGACCGAACACAGTGCAGGGAGCCGGGCTCCTAGCATCATAGTTATGTACGACGCTAGGAGTCCCTGCCTCTCTGTGGAACTACTGTCCCGTACTGAAAACATGATTACAGTACGGGACAGTTGTCCTGCAGAGAGGCAGGGACTCCTAGCATCGTACATAACTATGATTATAGGAGCCCGGCTCCCTGCACTGTGTTCGGTCCGGGACTTGCGGCCGAATTACGTCCGTAAATTACGGACGTAATTAGTGTGTGTGCACATACCCTAAAGGGAACCTATCAGCGGTTTTGAGGCATTATAACTGCTGACACGGTGCTTTTCCCATAATCATTACTTATCATCTATCTGCAGAATAGGTGATAATATCTGATTGGTCGATCATGAGAACGGGCTTACCTTGCCGTTTCTGGGAACCCCGTAGGAATGGATGGTCAACCAAGCTTCCATGGGGCTGCTGAGCGCCATGTTTGACTTCCCCCATAGTAATGAATGGAGCAGTTGCAGGGCATGTACCCTGCTGCTACATTCCTATGGGGCTCCCAGGAGCAGCAAGGAGTCAGGATTCAGCGTAAGATAAACACTGGGATAGAGAGAGAGATTTTCATAGCCTTTAAACTTCGGTTTCTCTTCGTAATGCAAGTTGCATGGCTGAGACATTTGATTTCCCCCGACAAATAGTCGCAGTTTTGCAATGAGATTATTGGCCACACGGTTTTTACAAGTGGAACAAATATTTTTAACGAGTTTCACCTGTAAAAACCATGTGACCAAAAACCGTATAGCAAAACTGATGCGGCAAACTAGCGGCCCATGTGATTAAACCCTATTCACACCTGTTCAGTGTTTCTAATACTTGCTATATATTCTTTAGTTTATCATCTTGGCTAGTTTCAGAGTTTTGTTTCCTTTCTGCTGCAGTTTGCATGTCATGGTTTTATGTGTTATTTATGCTTGAAGAACTATTTGTTTCTATATTTGTCTCATGAGCTGTTTTTTTATTTAATTTAACTCTGGTCAAAAAGTCACCAGTAAATATAGAACCTTGAATTATCAAATTGTTCAGCCACCTCCTAAGTGGACCACACGTGCCTCAATTCCGACTATCAAACCGCGGAGGGATGAAGCGAAGCAGAGTTTCCATTACATGTTGTAGATCTTTGACGATATAAACTGACCTTATTCTCTCGTTCCCATACAAGTCGCCAGGACTATTCACACATCCGTTATTGTGTGAGCCTGAGCCTGTTGCTAGGAACTTACAGCAGGCCCTATTCTGGTTTGTTTTTGACATCTGTGTGCTCTCCGTTTTTCACTGATCAGTTGCTAAGAAATACAGCGAAAGAAAAGTGAAACCAGGCAGTGCTTGCAGAGGAGAAAAACGGATGACACACGGACGCAACAGACAATTATATGCATGAAAAAAACATTTTTTTTGCGGCCTAGAATCGGACACGCTCGTTGTAAGGCCTTGTAGAGATTGGTCATTCAGGGCTCTACCACTTGGTGACAACCCCTCTTGGATTTATATCTGGTGTCCTTCTTGGTTGTCACTCCAGAAAAGGTGACCGTAGAGGACAAGGGAAGCGCTTGTGTTTACTGGTGAATTTTTCAGTTAAAGCGGATTTTCTCTGTAATATTGATTTAGGTGTAGCCCTCTCTGGAATAGATACGACGGGTAATAATATTTTTTTATGTCCCCCTCCCCCACCCCCTTCTACTGTATGGAATGTGGGGCAAGTTGTTTCCTTGTGCTAAGATGTGACTGGAGCTCTGAGCTCATAGCCGCGCTGCACCTTTCTGTGTGGGTGTCATCACACTGTTACTTAAGGGATTCACGCAACACGCCCTGTGAAATCCCTGAAGTCTTTTGTAGCCGGTATATTGCGTCACAGAAAACTTTCACCGCAAGCTATGGAGAGTGATACGTGTAAAACCCAGTGTTAAGGGCAAGAGTCGGGTGGCTCTCCTTATACTATACTACATTATACTATATTATACTACAGTAAGCTCTTGGCGGCGCCATGTTCTTTAGGACGTCTTCCTTTGATGCAGTGAGGGTAGAATTGTGTACGTCCTTGTCTAGGAGATCTCCGCACACCTCTGTAATCTGTTTACGTGTACACTATTCTCCATACATGACTTCCTCCCATTATTGAATGGAATGTCTGACTCTTGGCAGGACAACGCACTTCACTGCTCTGTACAGCACGGGCCGTATAACGAGCAGCCCTAGGGGTAAAATGAGCGAGCTCCCTCTAGATTGTCTCTACTTGTCCTGGCATGCTTGAATTTCTGTTGTGGGCTCACTCACTCTTATCTTTTCTTCTTGGCTACCCTGTGGTGTAACTGTAGGTTTGTCTCCGGACCTAAAATCAATCCCTTTGTAGGAGAGAGAGAATGCTGCGGTACTAAAGTCGGCTGCTACTGCATACCTTTATCATGAGTAGGTCCAAGATTGGGGGGAGGGGAACTGGAATGAAAATTCCTCTCTAAATCTACCCTGATAACCCAAAATATGCCGGGTTGTTTATCGTCTAAATTTCGTCTATTGCTCAGACTCAAAGCCCTTTTACAGGGGCCAATGATCGGCCAAACGAGCGTTCATATCAACACTCGTTTTCCATCATTGCCCTTTAAACTGTGCAGCGATCAGTCAATGAATGGGAATACGCTCGTTTATCTGCTGATTGCATCTTTAATGCAGCAATACATTTTATTGTTGTCCCTGTGTACACAGGGAGATGTGATGCAAATGCATGGGGTCAAGCGATCGTAGGAACCATCGCTCGTCCCCATACAAGACAGACCATTGCGCCTTGTGAAAGGAGCAAACGAGCGCCCATCCATGAGCTGTCTCGTTGATCTGCCCTCGTTTTTAAGACCCATATGGGCCAGTGTAATAGGACCTTCAGTCTTCTGTACTATTTTCGCACCTGCAAGTCCACAGGAGGTTAATCCCAAGGCTGCTCCGACTACTGGAATTGTGGAAAAGGTTCAGATTGAGCAATACTGTCAGTGATGCAGACTTTGGTGCAATGTAAAAACTGTCGTTGATTTGATCGATGTCTGCAACAGATTTTTTAAAAGTCTCACAGCTCATAATAAATGTCTTCAATATTAACAACTGTTGTGAAACGGGCTCTGCGCTAGGTCTGACTTGTCGTACATGTTCTCTTGTTTTATACATTGACAAATCTGTCTGATAGCTTCTACTAACAAGCCACGCCAATGCCACACCCCTGAAATTTAGTGTCGGCTCTTTGATCAACATTGGGACCCACGTTTGTGGTTTTTAAAGTGGTATATCTGCCCCTCTGTTTTTGATGTTAACATATGCCTGGCAGTGGGTGTAATAAATGTACTTTTTAATTGCGGTTTGTGCGTTGGATTCAGGTGTCCAGTCAGGTAAAGGTTAAACACTGTGCTGACATAGACCTCTCCCTTTTCCTCCCTTTTTGAAAGCATTCAAGCTTGCTGAAGGGCAGGTCTCTTTCAGACGTCATCTTATTAGGAAGTGTCCCAAGAGTAAGGAGACCTGTCGGACGGGTACACCTGGGTGTATGTAATGACTTCTGATCATGATGCAATGCTGATTCACCATCGGGCAAAACTATTCCCACCCTTCTCTCTGCAAGTTCTCTTTTAGGCTAAGTGTACAGAACTGGAATGTGTGCAGATGTGACTATCCTTTCCCTTTAAGACAGTATCAGAGTTTGTAGAACTGCTTCTTTACTGGAATCCATATGTAGAAACGGGACATGAGATTACAGTTGGTTTTCGTCACCGTTGAAGCCAATGGGCAAAATGTCCCTGAAGAACCAGAGACAGGGCAGAGGGTGAAAAGAAAAAACCAACATACGTTCAGATTCATTCACACCACGTCTGCGGTGCCCGGTCAACCTATACGCTAACAAAAATCTTCAAACCTATACACTGGCATGCCCGTAGACTTTTAGGCCTCATTCACACGAGCGTATCAGATTCACACGCATGAATCTGGTCCGTGTGCGTCGCGTTATTCACGCACTGGCAAAGCACTCACGCATGTGTGAATAGCCCCATTTAAAACAATGGGTCTGTGTGCTGTGCGTTGTTTCAACTCACAGCACCAGCACAGGGACATGATTCAAGCTTGTGTGAATGGGGCATTACTGACGAGAGGGTTCCCTTGTGGAATACATTTGTCCAGTATACGCCAGGATTTTGCAGCCCCAACTGTGACAAAAAAAATCAGTGTACTGTACTTTCCAATACAACTGTATACAGTTCTATACTTTTTATTATACACTCAGTGGCAGACATATTCAACTGTATGAGTAAACAGTTGTACAAATCTGGCCATAGGTTCAGCACTACCCTTAAAATATAAACTCCAATTGTAGTATAAATTAAAGAGGCTCTGTCTCCAGATTATAAGTGTCCTATCTCCTACATAATCTGATCGGCGCTATAATGTAGATAACAGTGGTTTTTATTTTGAAAAACGATCATTTTTGAGCAATTTATGAACCATTTATATTTATGCTAATTAGTTTCTTAATAGAAAACTGGGTGTGTTTTTACTTTTTACCAACTGGGCCAATCGGGGTCATACACTTCTCATTGTTACAGCCCAGCTTCTTTCACTGCACAATCACACTGGAACAATGAGAAGTGTATGATGCTGATTGGTCACTGATTGGTCAGCGTCTTACACTCCTCTGTACAACGCCCAGTTGGTAAAAAGTAAAAATACACCCAGTTGTCTAATTTATAACATTTCCATGTGCTGGCCACTAGAGGGAGCAGTTCCCAAAACTGCAGCATGGTCAATGTGGTAAAGCAACCTCATTGCTTTATGCTGCAAATTTGGGGTAGACACACTCGCTCTAGTGTCCACACAGAATCCCCCCTCCCTTATTCTGGCTAGTGCCAGGAGAAGGAGGGGTTTGAATCTTCAAACCTCCTACACTGTGTGCCGCCATTTTCTGAGCGACTGCACAATGTAGGAGGATTAGATACAGGGCTCAGCAGACCGTATAACACGAACATAATTACCTGCTCCTGCCGCCTCTGCTCCTATTCCTTGCGCCTGAGCATATGGTCGGAAGCTGCGGCCGGAAGTCGTCATCTTACTGTCTGGCAGCGGCTTCCGGTACACGTGAAAATGGCGCCGGATTTCGCTCTGCGAACGAGCTTAGTTTTGGTATGCGTGGAAGCGGCGCATGCGGCGTTCCCACACAGACGGTGTACGCTTCGTAGAATGGAACGGCTCCCGTTCACATTCTCTATGGGGTTGTATGTGCCGTATTCCATCTCTGTATGTGTCGTTAATTGACACATACAGAGATGGAAAAAAAATAATGGCAGCCCCCATAGAGAAGTAAAAGTAAGAACAATGTAAAAAGTAGAACATGAGAACACAAATAAATAAAATTTATGTTCTCATATTAAAAGCAATATGATAAAAAAAAAAAAATCATGACACCTTCCCTTTAAGTTTTACCAGTGCTGGATTTTTGGCCATGTTCACATGGGGCTTTTCCTGATTTTTTTTTTTTTTTTTTTAAAGGGGGGGGGGGGGGCTTTCATGTGTTACTATGGTATACATCACTTTGTTTAGCTGTCACCAGCAACTTGTAATTTAGTGATCTCCCGTCTCATTTCCTCATCATAAAGAATTATACTGTAAGTGTTAATATAATTAGAGTTTTTTTTAATAGTCGCCTTTAATTTCACATTCTAGTTTCTAGTTTTCGAGTATCTGCACTTTCCAAAAACTTTTGATATGTCGTAGAGACATTTAGAAGTTTTGATCGGTGGGGGTCCAGGTGCTGAGACTGCCAACATTGCTGAGCTCTTCTCTTTCAGAGATAGTGGGGTCTTAGCACCCGGACCCCACCGATCAAAACATTTTTTAATGTCTCTGCCATATTTATTTATTTTTTCTTATAGTACAATCATTTATTGTTAAAACATTTTTCCTCCTTCCTACAGTGGTGCTCATTGGAGATTCTGGAGTTGGAAAAAGTAACTTGCTGTCTCGATTCACTCGCAATGAGTTTAACTTAGAGAGTAAAAGCACCATTGGGGTGGAGTTTGCCACAAGAAGCATCCAGGTGGATGGGAAAACAATCAAAGCTCAAATATGGGACACGGCTGGACAGGAACGATACCGTGCAATCACCTCCGCGTAAGTCATCCATATGTAATAGGGTTGCATAAAACCTGACTGTATATGAGTCCGAGCCCCTTCAGGGAAAAAACAGCCACAGGCAATTTTCACTAAGGAGCAGTAGGGGGGGAACAGAATATATTAAGAAGCTTATTAAAGAAGTTGTCCCAATTGCATTAGGACAAATGGATGTTTTAGAAGGGGAGAGTGTCTATGACCACCCATTGTCTTTAATGGGAGCTGTATAATACCACATTCCCTCTTCAGCGTCACTGCGGTGGAAATGCGTACAGGCTGGCAGCATCCCTTAGTGATAACCAATGACTATCTGGGGTTTCACCAGCTGGACCTCAGGCGATCAGCTCAATTTATGAGGAGCTCTTGGCCTAAAGTTTGTTGTCCTGATGAAGCTTGCTTCTGAGATAGTGTCATGCGCATAGTTTTGAATGCTGTAATGTGTTCTCTCTCGTTCTCGTCTTCACCCATGTCTGATTTTTTTTTTTTTCTTCCTACAGGTATTATCGAGGCGCTGTGGGTGCTTTGCTGGTGTATGATATTGCCAAGCACCTCACCTATGAGAATGTTGAAAGGTGGCTAAAAGAGTTGAGGGACCATGCAGACAACAACATAGTCATCATGCTTGTGGGCAACAAGAGCGACTTGCGTCACCTGAGAGCTGTGCCCACCGATGAAGCCCGAGCTTTTGCAGGTTATTATCATTGTAGCATGTTACCTGTCTTCCCATGAAGTAGTTATGTCATTGTGTTCCCTCAAACTTACAAGAAGATAAATAGATGTGAGGTGTTGCTGGGTTCTACACACCATAGTGATGGGCATGTAGCCATGTGATTTCATATACATCTGTTAAAAATGAAAGGCTCCCGTCCCCTGACCATTACATGCATATAAAACCCTTTCTCCTACCATGCGTATAGGGTCTAATAACGTCCGGAGCTCTGGATCTATTAGTAAACCGTCCATACAGTACATTTCAGGCATGCCATGTCTGCAGAGCCCACTTCCTGTAAACTTACACAACATAACTGGCATTTTACATAAATATATTTCTAGGCTTCTGCTCTGCTGCTAGCACTTCCATGGAAATCGCTTGTTTTATTTGTCATGTGGCTTCACTTGCTTTTTGACCTACATGTGATCATATTCTTCAGTCCGTAGCTTTACAACAGAAGATCTTTGTGTCAAACTATAGAAAAGTTTAATTCAAGTAAACAGTGAAGTTTTACATATATACATTCATCCATACGTACTCTTACACTCCTATTTCAAAGCCATTTACAAGCCTCCATTTAATTCTTGTTAAAGCGGTAATCCGGGTTATTCGATTTGATGGCCTGTCCTTAGGACCGGCCATGAATATTGGGTCAGTAGGGGTCCAGCTGTCGATCAGTTGTCGGCAAACCCCACTGATCAGCTGTTTGGAGGGGCCACGTCGCTTGCATGAGCGCTGCAGCCTCTTCATTGTTTACATGGTTCTCCTTCCCAATCTTACTTGCATGCGCCGTTACATTTGTAGCGGCCGTGCAAGGTATTGCACAATTCACGGCTGCTACAAAGAGAACGACGCATGCAAGTACGAACGGAGGGGAGAAACGTGAACAATGAAGAGTCGGGCCCCCACAGATCTAATATTGATGGCCTATCTTAAGAATAGGCCATCAATTTTAACCCAGATAACCCTATTAATGCTTACATTTCAATACTATTTTACAGTATGTTTGTCGATATGGTAGGTTCACAAAGGTCATATTATTGTAAAGCCTCATTCACATGATCGTGTCCGATTTATGTGCATAAAAAGCACAGCATATTTCTTGCATTTCAGGTCAGTGTACGTTGCGTATGGCATCGGTGTGCTTTGCGTGCGAGCACTTCCTCTTTTTTTTTTTTTCTTCTCTGCATTTGATGTGTGAAACATGGACCTCACACGGATGTCGTCTGTGTGCTGTCAGTGTTTTTCACGCACCCATAGACTTCAATTGGCAACGATGTGCGCAAAAAACGCACCAATATAGGACATACAGTGAGTTTCACGCAACGGGCAATTGCTGCCTGAAAACGCACGCGTGTCAGAATAGCCCCATTGAAATTAATGGGTCCGTATGTTGTCCATTGTTTTAACGGACAGCACATGGACAAGGATTGCGCTCATCTGAATGAGCCATAACTGTTCTAGTAATGTTTTTGCAGTACGAAGCAATTTCTCATGGATATTATCGTTTTACATTATTTAATGCTGAGCAGGTTATGTTGTTGTACATATGTTGAAGGGGTTGTCCAGTGTTTATTTGTTTGTAGAATAGGAAATCATAAGTTTTTCTAATATACATGCATTAGGGAGTCTGTTCTCATATCTTTAATTTACCAGTGCGATAACGTCTGTCTAAATTATGGATGCACGGTGCATCGAAACTTCGATAGTGTTTCGATACTGTGTATCCCCAAACGGTTCATTACCATTGTTTCATGTATTTTGATACTAAGCTCTGCAGTCGCACAGCTCAGTATAGTAACACATGAATGTATGAGAGCGGGGCTGCCGCTATGTAATACAGTCATTGCCCCGCTCCTGAGTCCTGACAAGTGTGCGGCGTCAGGATGATGTGATGCGGCCAGCGCTGCACTATTGAGCGGTGGCACTGAAAACCGAACATGGCGGGCGCACTGCAAAACACCCAAATGGTCTGTCTTCAGTGCCTGCGCCGCCGCTCATTAGTGCAGCGCCAGCCGCATCACCTCATGCTGACCGCGCACTTCCTGTCAGGAGCGGGGCAATGGCAGTATTAGACAACCGCAGCCCCGCTCTATAACGGCCGAGATCAGAGAAACCTCTCATCTCCACCGCTATTCTCCTGAATGCTGCGATCAAAGCTGACTGGAGCATTCAGGGGAAAATGAGAAGGGGGATGCCCCTGGATTGCGTGTCAGGGAATTCCTGTGATGTGATTGCAGGACACACCATATATGGGCAGACAGCCCAGGGTCTATTAAAGGACCCCAGGGCTGTCTTACCATATTTCCTGTTAGGGCATACTTAGGTATGTCCTAACAACTGCCTATGTACTAGACATACACAGGCTAATCTGATATATGCCAGTACATTAAAGTTTAAAAATACAGTAAAAACAAAGTAATATTAAATGTAAAAAAAATACACATACACCTTTTTTTACAATAAAGATTAAAATAAGTCTCAATACATAAAACATACACATATTCGGTATTGGTGCGGCCGTAGTAACCTTCACAACAATTGTTTTGCGTCTTATGATGTGTACGCTGTAAAAAACAAAAACAAACTTCTTTCACTTATTAATGTGGGGCACGAGGTGTTATGAATTTAACCTCCATGTGCCTCACACTAATAGTAATTAACCCCATCATGTACCTCCCACATTAACACATTATGACTGAGAAACATGATGGGGTTAATTACTATTAATGTGAGGCACGTGGAGGTTAAATTCATCATCACACCTCGCGCCTCACATCAGAAAATGGAAGAACTTTTTTTTAATTATTATTATTACTGTTGGCAAAGTATCGTTTTGGCCTCAAAATCGCAATACTACACAAAGTATCAGTATCAAAGTCCAAATTCTGGTATCGTGACAACCCTGGCGTAAATCATGTGACCCCTGGCATTAAGGTAACAATGTCCAGGTATCTAACAGGTTAATAGTATTTTACTATGAGGTATTTCTACCTACAGCAGAATATTGTCAGTATCTGTGTATGAGCAACTCTTCCATTATCTCCTCTGTGTGTGTTGTGTTTTGCTTTTTTTTCCCCACAGATAACTTTTGGCCCTGTTCACATCTGCGTTGAAGGCTTCTCTAGTGGCCTCTGTCGCATATCCGGCAGGGATTACTAGAACCATTGGTTCCGTTATTACCTAACACACGAAGCAGATGGGAACATAGCCATAGAGACAGGCAGACATTTTATACAAGTAAATAAACGCACAGTGAAGAAGATGTTCATCATTATTTCACCATTAGCCCTATTCACATGGCCCATCGATGTGTTCTCTATGTGGCCCCGACACGTGTCATGTAACCCTATTTCTAACTGCATGTTAGGGGTCGTGTGTGTTCACGTGACTGACTATGTTTAGTCCTGGTTAGTCCTTGGATGCATAACACAGGACTAATCTGTGGGCTATATAATTCTACTGTGGAGAGACAGGACCCTACCACACTGGTATAAGAAATATACGTGGGCAGAATTTATAATGCATGTATATTAGATAGCTGTATGACTTCTTATTCTATAAATACATATAAAAAGGCGGGCGAACCCTTGAACTCTATTCCCACACTTTGCAGGGACAACTATGATGATTCCCGCTGGGCATTGTCTCATTCTGTATTAGTTCTGGTATTCTCCGTTTCCCAGTGATGCAATAACCAGTAGTCTGAAAAGTGATCATTCCTCTTCATTGTTAATCTAGTCTGAAGCTAGAAAGGAAGAACACGTTATACGTTCGGCATCAAGACATTTAGGTGGAATGACCATTAGATTTTCCTCCTTCCAGGTTGACCGATGTTGAACCCTATGCAGGAGCAGAATTTAGTGTACAGGTTTTTCAATATTTTGACAAGTGATGTCTTGATAGGGTTGTAAGGGAAAAAGTGGATAATCTTTAAGGCCTCTTGCACACGCCGTAGCTGTGTCTCTGGTCCGTGATTACGGCACGGACGGGCCACGGTGTGTCTTCCGCAGGCCGTCCGCAATCATTGACCATGCACACACAAGATGCTCATTCATTTCAATGAGCCCGGACCGCAATTGCGGACCATATAATGACGTGTCCTATTTATTTATTTTTTGAGGTCCAGTCTTCGGGCAATGCACGAACTCTGGAAACACGGTCGTGTGCATTGGCCTATAGGTTAGCATGTGTTTTATACTTTCCGCAATTGCGGATAGTATGTGGCCACAAAACCACGGTCGTGCGCATGACGCCTTGGAGCATCTGTGCTCGCTTGCTCCACAAATCCATCTGGTCTCCGATGCTTACGTGAAATGCAGGTACACCTGTACATCCATATTTAGAGGGGTTATACCTACATAGGACCTAACCAACTAAGACCAGATGGGTTACTGCACAGCAATGGCCACAACTCCGGCTCATAAGTAACCCCTTAATCTGTCATATTTACTGCAGTTGTGATTGTAATGGATATTGCAGATATGGACAACAAACAGCAGGGCTGGATTATATAATGAACAGATATCCAGGGGGTGCACCAAACTCCCCATCCCTACCTATGAAGTCTCATTAGCTACCCGCAGGCAGAAAAGCTTAACATAATTGTGCCATCTGTGTCTGCCCTGTTTTGGGGGCATCTATGTTTCTTATGCATTCCTCCTATATAGCACTTCTGTATTTGCTTTATCATTTAGGCTCTTATATTTGGGAATTGTATGTCGCTATTATTTAGGCACCGTGTGGTGGTATTAGGCAATGTAGCACTTTTATTTGGGCACTGTTATGGCACGATGTCCTCCACCAACCTTAGCCATACTAAAGAACATTTAGACTGTGATTTGTCCATGTCACGGTATTTCTAGCATCGTCGCAAAATACAGAGTGGGTGACCGATACAGAATTCTTGTCGTCATTTATGGAAATATTTCTTAAATCTTACTGCAATGTATTCTTGAGTAAATCTAGATTTTACATTCTCTCATAAAGAGGAAGTGCTGGTTTATGTAAATCAGGAGGGCATGTCCCTCCTATAGAAAGCTTCAGCGAGGCAAAAATATATGGCCTGATGTCTGCTTTAAAACCAGGGAGGTGTGTAAATGAAGAGCTCACCGTATATACAGAGCAATGGTGTATAGAAATGGCTATTTGTGCTGGTTTGTAGCCCGGTGAGCTCGGTGTTGTTTCTACAGAGGCTTTTTACTTCATTTATTCGGGTGCTAGATTTCATTCACTGATGAAGCGTCTTTAGTCTGGGCCCATACATCGGATTAACCCCTTAGTGACCAGCCCATTTTAGGCCCTAATGACCAAGCTATTTTATTTGTTTTTCTATAGTCGCATTCAAAGAGCTATAACGTTTTTATTTTTTCGTCTACATAGCTGTATGAGGACTTGTTTTTTGCGGGATTAGTTGTGCTTTTTAATGACACCATTTTTGGGTACATATAATTTTTATATTAACTTTTATTAACCTTTTTGGGGGGGATTATAAAAAAAAAACTGAAATTCCGCCATTGTTCTATGCGTTTTTAAATTGACGCCGTTCACTGTGCGACGTAATTAACATGTGACCTTTATTCTATGGGTCGGTACGATTACGGCGATACCACATATGTGGAGGTTTTTTTATGTTTTACGACTTTTGCACAATAAAAACACTTTTGAACTAAAATTATTTGTTTTTGCATCGTCTCTTTCCAAGAGCCGTAATTTTTTTATTTTTCCATCAATGTAGTGATTTTTTGGGCTTGTTTTCTGCGGGACGAGACGTAGTTTTGAATGGTACTGTTTTGGGGTGCATGGGACTTATTGATTCATTTTTATTATGACTTTTTTGGGGGGCAATGGAAAAAAATTGCAATTTCGCCATAGTTTTTTGCGTTTTTTTTTTACGGTGTTCACTGCGGTTTAAATTACATATTAACTTTATTAATGGAGTCATTACGGTCGCGGCGATACCACATATGTGTACTTTTTTTTTTTTTTACACTTTTACTAAATAAAACCACTTTTTATGGAAAAAAATGGTTTTATTTATTTTTTTACTGTACTTTTTATTAATAATCTTTATTTCACTTTGATGACTGATTTTATTAGTCCCACTAGGGGACTTTACTGTGCGATGTTCCGATCGCTGCTATAATGCTCTGGTATACTTCGTATACCAGAGCATTATTGCCTGTCAGTGTAAATCTGACAGGCAATCTGTTAGGACGTGCCTCCGGCGCGTCCTAACAGGCATATGTCCAGGGCAGACCTGGGGGCTTTTATCAAGCCCCCGGCTGCCATGACACCCCATCGGAGACCCGCGATTGCATTCGCGGGCTGCCGATGGGTGACAGAGGGAGCGCACTCCCTCTGTAAACAAAGTTAAATGCCGCGGTCGCTATTGACGGCGGCATTTAACGGGTTAAACGGCCGCGATCGAAGTAAACTTCGATCGCGGGCGTTGGAGCAGGAGCTCAGCTGTCATCAGACAGCAGAGCCCCGGCTCCTGCCTGCACGGGAGACCCGTGCAGGACTTAGACTATGCTGACGTGAAAAGGCGTCAGCCTAGCCTAAAGCCCATTAGTGAATCACGTAAAAAGGCGTATTGGTGGTCACTAAGGGGTTAATGCCATAGTTTTGCCATAAGCGGATGGATAGGCAATGTTCGTTTAACTGATATAGGAACATTTCCTATTCCTCTTCCACACAATCGCAGCAAAAAGCTCACGTCACATACTAGACTCTTGGTTCATAAAGGGAGTCTGTCACCAGAATGTCCGTATTAAACTAGTAACAGTGTATTGTAGGGAAGACTAACCTGTTTCTAAAGTTTCTTTTCAATTTCTGCTTACTTCCTTCTTTGTAGAGAAATACGTTTATTAACTTTATGCTAATGATTATTTAGGTGCAACGAGGGCATCACCGTTGCTCCTAAATGCTCTTACGTCGCTCCCCAATTCAGCCACCCTCCTTCCCTTCTTACATTGATTTACAGGGGCCAGGCAGCTTAATCGGCGCGTTCATGCCCGGCCCCGTACTGTCTGTAACGCGCGTGTCCCTGCTCTTTATACACACACAGTAATTGGATATACGTATATATCGTATGTATGTATGTATGTATGGACACACAGATGTATTTGAGAATTTGGATAAAACACAACGTCTCAATGACTTACTGTACTTGACAAAATCCAAAGTGGGCATACTGACATCAGAAACGTATCTTAAAGTGGAGCTAAACGTTTGACAAACTTTTGACATGTCCTAGTGTCATGTCAGAAGTTTTGATTGGTGGGGGTCCGAGCACTGAGACCCCCACCAATCGCTATAACGAAGCAGCTGAAGCACTCATGTGAGCGCTCAGCCGCTTCGTGTCTGTTCGGCTTTTTCCGGAAATCTGATGTATCGGAGTACTGGCTCATAGACTTTATATTGAGTCCGTACAGATACATTTATTTCCGGAATAAGCCGAACAGACATGAAGCGGCTGAGCGATCACACGAGTGCTTCAGCTGCTTCGTTATAGCGATTGGTGGGGGTCTCAGCGCTCGGACCCCCACCAATCCAAATTTCTGACATGTCACTATGACGTGACAGAAGATTGTCAAACAGCTACACGTTAAGCTTTATTATTATTACTTTATGCAGGCGTGAAAACGTGTCAAATGCTCCAGCAATTTTGTGAAGCGCTATTTAAAATACAGGTGTTTGACGCATTTTACACATTTTGTGAGCGATTTTTGCACGTTTTTTACTTGAGAAAGGTCCTGTTGAGAGGACTGAAACGTAGCATTTGACATGGATCAATAAACCACATTTTCTATTTTGGAACTACTTTTTGAGTGCTGCGATTATTTAGTTGTTGGTATATCTGAAGGACCGTGTGGATTATGGTCAAGTTCGCATGGCACCCTATGCTTTATCTTTTTGAAGTGCTGATTTTTTTCTACCTACTATATACACAGTGGATATAAAAAGTCTAAACACCCCTGTTAAAATGCCAGGTTTTTGTCACGTTACAAAAACAGTTCAAGATGAATAATTTCAGAACTTTTTCCAGCTTTAATGTGACCCATAATCGGTACAATTCCATTGAAACATAAAGTGAAATCATTTAGAGGGTAAAAATTAAATTAATTAAATATGCACACCCTTACCTTTTTGGGTAGAAGTCTATCAGCATGGCACAACTTGACTTGGCAATTGTTGTCCACTCTTTGCAAAAGCGCTCCAAATCTGTCAGTTTGCGAGGGCATCTCCTGTGTACAACCCTCTTCAGGTCACCCCACAGATTGTCAATGGGATTCAGGTCTGGGCTTTGACTGGGCCATTCCAAAACATTGATTTTCTTCTGGTGAAGCCATTCTTTTGTTGATTTGGTGGTATGCTTTGGGTTGTTCAGTGCTCCAAAGTCCTGTTTTCCTATGAAAGTAAATGTTGCCTTACATTTGGAAATCTCGGTCCCAGAGTCTGGGGGAAGAGTGGAGAGGCATCAATCCAAGTTGCTTGCGGTCCAGTGTGAAGTTTCCACAGTCAGTGATGGTTTCGGGGGCCATGTCATCTGCTGGTGTTGGTTCACTGTGTTACATAAAGTCCAGAGTCAACGCAGCCGTCTACCGGGAAATTTTATAGCACTTTGTGTGTTTTTGTTAGGGCCGGACAGGAAGTAGATGTATTTCGTGATTTGGATCCACTAAAGCTCTCTATGATGGATATCAGAAGTGCAGTCTCGGATGATGGATCATTCTGCTTGGATGCACAAAATAACAAGGGACTAAATGGGAAGTACTTCAAGGATCTGTGGAGTCACATGATGCGTCACATGCCTCTCAGCCAGTCAGAATCTCTGAAAAGTATCATGTTGTGACGGTTTCTGAGTTTTGAAGTGTCATGTGATCATTTCTAAACGGCTAACTGGCTGAAGACTGACTCCACACAAAACTAAAAGGCTTTTTTTTTTTTTGCTTTCTCCCGCTCCCACTCAAAAACATAGCTGTACTAGTACATGACATTAAAGAGGCCTGTCCTAGTGACAAGTCCTCTTTATGCCTTATGCACATGGCTATATTAGCGGTCTGTGTTGTAAGAAGATGTAATACGAAGCATACAGCCTGTTAGGACCAACATGGAGGCACTACGGGTCTGTAATACGGACCCATAGGGATACTGCGTTCCGCCGTATAGGGTCTGTGTGGACAGATTTGAGACCACTCTATACTCCTGGAGGACTGTACTTCCATCAGTATGCACCCATTGATTTTAATGGGTGTTTATTGCTGTAGGAAAAATAAACCTATTGC
This sequence comes from Rhinoderma darwinii, assembly GCF_050947455.1. Classification (NCBI taxonomy): domain Eukaryota; kingdom Metazoa; phylum Chordata; class Amphibia; order Anura; family Rhinodermatidae; genus Rhinoderma; species Rhinoderma darwinii. Next base: position 328,777,250 of record NC_134689.1, read on the forward strand.
TGTGCTTTCTTCTGGCAGTAACTGCTGATCGGGTGGATGGGGATCACCAGTGGGACCCTTCACATTCGGCTAAACACCAGGGAACCTGCAGTCTAAAAACTGGTGAATTTAAAGCTACCTTATGTGGAATCCCACTTTTCAGAGACCTCGCCTCACACAACTTCCCGTTTAAGCATCTTTTCTGGAGATCACTTCAATAATGCCTCAGTTTACATGAAGGAAACTGCCAGCAAGCAGTAATAAACCTGCTGATGAATCACATTGACAGAGCAGAAAGGAAGAACCCTTACACCTCTCTATCCACTGTGCACGCTCCATATCCGGTGACTTTTCACAGTAACTATGCGTCATGTTGTATTCGTGCTCCCCGTAGGTAATTTCTTATTCGTCCGCGTGGCTATCTATCGTCATTCATTCTGGTGGCTGCAGTCTGATAAATATTATTCACCTCTCCCCTTTTATAGATCCGGTTTGCTCTTTGTCCCCAGTTTAGACATAGAGGAGAATATTTATCAGTGTGTTAACAGTCATCGATTTGTAGCAATTTCTGTGACGTATCATAAACTCTACTTCACAGGACCTGCACACCTCGCCATAGTCTTCTGCGGTGTCAAAAGCCGTGTGGTTAAACCATGGTTTTACAACAAATTGCCCCAGTTTTTGTTCACTGTTTTTACAGGCAACACAGTTGTTTGTAATGTTTTATCTTTACAACCCATGCATCAAAAACCCGCTGTAAGGGCCCTTTTACACGGGTAGACTTCCTGCCCAGTGAACGAGTGCCAAACGACAATACATCATGGTGATCGGCGCTCGTGCTCCATTTAAACATAGCAATGATCAGAATGTATGGGGACGATCGGTTGTTAATCTGAGCCTTTGTCCCCATATATTTGCATCTTGTCGGCAGCATATCAGGGAGGACTGATACCTCATGTGGAGCAGAAGGGCAAACAAGCGACCATATTTTTTGGGATTTGCATGAAAGATCCAATCAGCCCGCACACAAGCTTATTTGCTGACTGATAGATGCCCTGTTTACACATCGGGAACAGGCGTACGTACAATCATTGGCCTGCGTAAAAGGGCCTTCATTCACCACATGGGTATTGACAACATGGTTATTGACTGTGAGGCACACATAATTTTTCCTTTGTTGCATACACATAGAAAATCTCCTGGCATATATATACACCTAATGTATACCCCCGATGTGTGCAACAGTTGCATACAAGACTATACTTTTTTTTTTTTTTTTTTTTTATCCGCTTCATTTTTTTTTTTTATTATTAAAAAGCAAAACATACAAAAATTTAACATCCCTCAATTACCCCCTCACCCAGGGACAAAATAGAGTACAGAACCACAATGTAGGTACAAAATACAATTGTGGATATTTACAATGAAGACTGGAGCTAAAAGGCATAGGCAAGATAGGCCAAAATACATTCTCTGCACATAACAGTAATCGTAACCGTTTTATCTCTGTCTAGGCAATATGCACCATAAATAATAAAAATCTTCTAATAGTTCAAATATCATCAAATAGAGTTCTTTGGAGAGGGGAGACCAGGGGTATCTCTTCATGGACCCCAGATATTTTAAAAAATATTTCTTTTTTTACATGTTTTGTATAACCCCCTTTAGAGTCTAATTATAGTATTCATTATTGTAATAAATTCTGATGTAGTAGGGTTCGTGGATCGAAGCCATTGCAGGGCAATTCACTTTCTGTCCTGGTAACTCTTTTAAATGTAGAAAATGTCAATTTTTGTAAAAAAAATGTTTGCAAAAAATGTTGCAGCTCGTAGGTTTTCAGAGCCCTCTTACGTCCGTTTTGAAGATGCAACACATTGGTACAGCTCCTCTTTAGTGTGTACACAATTTGGTGTTTTAAATGAGTTATCCAGGATTTTAATATTGATGACCTATCCTTAGAATAGGCCATCAATAGTAAATCGGTGAGGGTCTGACTCTGAGCACCCCGCCGATCAGCTGTCTGCAGGGCCGCGGTGCTTGTATGAGCGCTGCAGCCTCTTCATTGTGTACATAGGTTTCATTCCTGTTCGTACCTTCACTCGAAAGGGACAACACTGCAATACCAGGCACAGCCGCTACGAGAGTAACAGCGTCCGCTAGTAAGAACAGCCTAAAACCCGATGTAAACCATGCAGAGGCTGCAGCAATCTTACGAGCACCGCAGCCCCTTCAAACAGCTGATCGGTGGGGACGCCGAGACAATCTTACGATGATGGTCTAAGGATAAGCCATCAATTTTAAAATCGTGGTTAACTCCTTTAATTGTCCAAAGCATGTATCCATGTATTAGCTGTAACCCCTTGTTTAATGCTGTTTTAAATCTCTTGTTACAGAAAAGAATGGTTTGTCCTTCATTGAGACATCAGCCCTGGACTCTACAAATGTGGAGGCTGCTTTTCAGACTATCCTGACAGGTGAGAAATGGCTGCAGTTTATCTGACCTAAAGTTTTGTGTGGTAACCGGTCCTTATGGTCTCTGATAGAACAGCGGCTGCATTCACTGTACCCACTTCTGTAACATGGCGGCTATGAGCACTACTTTTCCCTGTGATGTAGGCCAAAGACTTTCACTATGGTTTTTCATGAAAGAAATGGCAATGTCTTGGGGTATAGTGATTGGATGTGCCTGAAATACTATCAGCGTCTTTCCAAGTATTGCAAAATCTTGTCTCTAATTGAATGAATTTGTTCCACTCCTACATTCCTACCTAAAATAAGTTGGCTCTGTCCACCGCCAATATTTCCAAGGTCATAAGATAATGATAACAATATCGAGGTTGCTGGCGTCACGCTGTGTATGCCGGATACTGGCTCTGCTTGTGTGGATTTTCTGATTCCTCATAAATCCTACGCTAATGGATGTTCGATACCACTGAGATGATATGCTAAAGACGTCTTGGTGTTATGGATCAGTTTTATACATCTTCCCTGGATACTTGTAAAAGTTCCTAGTTGTCTCTTTAAATATAAATGTCTGCACCTACAAGATTACCACAAGTAGGCTAATGTGGCTGACGGCAATACAGTGATCACCTATTAAAAATAGGACTTTTTGACTGATGGAAATCTGGGCCGTGAGTTGGACATTTTACCAGGCCATTTGTCTTTGCACCGGTTTGTTATTGGAGTCAACGTCTCCCATGTATATAATGCAAGTGCTGCAATGGGAAGGGGTTTTATGAAGTGTATATGGCTTCCTATACTATTGTGCTTCGAGGAGATGTCATAGCTTTACTGAAACTTTGCACCAGGGTCACAACCACCTCTCTGGCAGTTGATACCAAGCCAAGAACCATATCACTGGCACTTGGCTCCTGAGTCCGTATCATATAACAGTCACTTGGCACTACAGTCTGCTATGTAGAAAGCGACTTCACTCAAGCACAATATCATTGCTACTTGGCATTTGAGCTTGAGATCCATATTCTTATAAGTGTTTAGAATAATTTTGTAAAAAAAAAGATAAGAAACATTCTGCACTATGTATTGGTAAAAACGTCCCCATAATGCCACTGACCTACCCACTCCGGGCACTGTTTGTTTGGTCTCAAAGTAATACAGGCCATAGACCGCTCTTGTCCCTCTCCCCCATAAATATGCATGTTCAGATCATCCAAGTGTATATGTTTAATTCACTAGGTAGAGATGGCCGAGCGGCTGCCGGGCACCTCTGGCATTGTTCTTACAGGGAAATAATGAATCGAACGTGTTAATATCCAACCCGCCTTATCCTTCTTTCCCAGATTATTTGGCAGGCGGCATAGACATGGGATTGTCTGTGGATTTAGCCAAGAAACATCTCATGTCTAAGTCCATCTTGATGCTTTTCAGTTGTTGCTTGTCATTGGTCCACCATAGTAACCTCTTGGAGCCACATGAGGCGTACGATCCATGATCGGGAAACTCTGACGTAATATGTTCACACTGTGACATGCACTGTATCCTTTCCGTCCTCCCCTTATTCTATCTGTAGCCACGTGTCCTGTGCTGCTGTTCTTCCACCATTCTTATCTGCCTCCATTTCTTTTTCAGAGATTTACCGCATTGTTTCTCAGAAGCAGATGTCTGACAGACGTGAGAATGACATGTCCCCCAGTAACAACGTAGTTCCCATACATGTCCCACCCACCACTGAAAATAAACCAAAGATGCAATGCTGTCAGAACATATAACGGCTGCTGCCTGCAATGTGTCAGGCCTTGAATCCCTGTGTCCAGCTCTGGAGGGGCCAGGCTCTGTACCTGTCCAGTTCTAGAGGTGCCAGGCTCTGTATATTCCCCACGTCCTGCACTGGACTCTTTGGAATTCTTCTTTTTTTTTTTTTTTTTTTTTTCTCCCCCTTTTTTTTTTTGTTAATATATTTTTTTTGAGTGTATGTGTGTAAGAACTTTAATTTTACTATTCCATCTGGATTTTTACATGTCTTAAATTCTTATGATTTTCCAAATTCCTATATATTAAAGAAACAATCTAATTCTTTCTCCTTCTCTCTAACTTTGCTCTGCCTCCTTCTTCCTCCTTTCTTCTCTAAAGATAAGATGATTCCAGGTCTGCCCTATTCCCCACCTCCTCCTCTTCTCCACTCAGAGATGTCTGTATAATATATGAAATAAAAGCATGTTGTCTGCTGGAGGCGTATTCTCCTCATACCTTGTGACTCAACAGATCTTTTTTCTGTTTATGGGTTGTTTTTCTCACTCTAATCTAGTAATAGGTAATGTCACTTGTATGTCACTCATTGCTAGAACTGCTGTTTTGATCTATAGAAGCTACATGGAAAAAAACAGGTGTGATGTGTAATAAAGTGTTTATACTGTTAAACCTTCCGTCCGTTTTTCTCTTCGCGCTCTGCTCTCAATCTGAAGACATTTGACAGTGGTAATGAAACGACATGTTTTATAAACATTTCTATATACATGGAGGTTTTGATAAATTTCCTGACCTTAAGCTGAACACAACCAATGTAAAATGTGTAGGAACCTGTAGCATCTTAAATAGGCACACCCTCTATTAAGAGGCTCTGTACCACATTATAAGTGGCCTATCTTGTACATGATGTGATCGGCGCTGTAATGTAGATTACAGCAGTGTTTTTTTTTATTTAGAAAAACGATCATTTTTGACGGAGTTATGACCTATATTAGCTTTATGATGAGTTTCTCAATGGACAACTGGACGTGTTTTACTATATGACCAAGTGGGCGTTGTACAGAGGAGTGTATGACGCTGACCAATCAGTGACCAATCGGCGTCATACACTTCTCTCCATTCATTTACACTGCAGATAGCAATATAGCTATATCGCTATCTGCAGCCTCATACACACACACACTAACATTACTGCAGTGTCCTGACAGTGAATATACATTACCACCAGCCAGGACGTGATGTGTATTCAGAATCCTGACCACTTTTCTATGATTTACAGCATAGCAGGCGTAGTCTCGCGAGATTACGCTGTAAACTGTCATTTACAGCGAGATCTCGCTGTGCTGTAAATCACAGAGAAGTAGTCAGGATTCTGAATACACATCACGTCCTGGCTGGAGGTAATGTATATTCATGGTCAGGACACATGAGTAGCGTTAGTGTGTTTATGTGGCTGCACATAGCAATATAGCTATATCGCTATCTGCAGTGTAAATGAATGGAGAGAAGTGTATGACGCTGATTGGTCAGCGTCATACACTCCTCTGTACAACGCCCACTTGGTCATATAGTAAAACACGCCCAGTTGTCCATTGAGAAACTCATCATAAAGCTAATATAGGTCATAACTCCGTCAAAAATGATCGTTTTTCTAAATAAAAAAACACTGCTGTAATCTACATTACAACGCTGATCACATCATGTACAATATAGGCCACTTATAATGTGGTACAGAGCCTCTTTAATAGACGGTGTGCCTATTTAAGATGCTACAGGTTCCTACACATTTTACATTGGTTGTGTTCAGCTTATGGTAATGTATATTCATGGTCAGGACACATGAGTAGCGTTAGTGTGTTTATGTGGCTGCACATAGCGATATAGCAATATCGCTATCTGCAGAGTAAATGAATGGAGAGAAGTGTATGACGCTGATTGGTCAGCGTCATACACTCCTCTGTACAACGCCCACTTGGCCATATAGTAAAACACGCCCAGTTGTCCATAGAGAAACTCATTAGCATAAAGCTAATATAGGTCATAACTCCGTCAAAAATGATCGCTTTTCTAAATAAAAAACACTGCTGTAATCTACATTACAGCGCCGATCACATCATGTACAAGATAGGCCACTTATAATGTGGTACAGAGCCTTTTTAACTAAGAATTTCCTAAGTCCCATCTGCTGCAGACATTTGGTTGATTTTGGTGTATCCTTTTGTTTTTTAGTAGATCTGTCAATGATTTACTTTGTATAAATGGCTGACAGGAGTGATGAATTAAAGGGTGTCCACTACTGGACAACTGATGACCTATCCATGTCATCAGTACATGATCTGTGGGGGTCCGACACCCAGACCCCGCACCGTTAAGCCGCTCTGGCTACATCGGACGTACATGCCGGAAGCAGTTGGCTCCGGCCATGAAATAGCGGCCGAGCTGCAATAATGCAGCTCTGCTCCTATTCAAATGAAGAGTAGCAGAGCTGCGGTTCGGCAACACGGCCACTATGCATTGTACGGAGCCAACTGCTTCCGGGCTCCGTACATCGTATAATGGGCCATAACATCCGGTGCCCGGAGGCAGCTGGAGCAGCTTAACGGTGTGGGCTCCGGGTGTTGGACCCGCACCAATGATATACTGATTATCTATCCGGTGAATAGTTCATCAGTAGTGAACAATCCCTTTAATTGTCTTTTTTTGTTAACCTCTTTTGATTCTGTTGTGTTCCTGAACTTGTCGTTACTCTTGCCTTACCCACCCTCCTAAGGCAAAGTGACAACCGCTTCTCTCTACTGGTTTAGGCTACATTCGAGACAGATTCTGTCACATTTGACAGAAAAACATAGAGCAGCACGCAGGGCTATTTTTTTCCGATAAACCGACGGACCCCAATATAAGTCAAATGGGTCTGTTGGGCGCTGCTGGCGCCAATTATGCGAAAAATCCATCAGAGCTTCAATTTAATTTTTCTGCTATAATGGAACTGAGAAACGGAATTCACAACACTGATGCGTGTAGAGGCGTTTGTAACGTGAGACCGAGGAGGGTGGGGGAAGTGCTGGGCTAATTTATGCAGTGGGCTCCAAAGCAAGAGTTTTCCATTGTCAGAAAAAAATAAAGTCTGCCTTTTTCCCCCAAAAAAACAGCCCTACATGTGTCCACGGGCTGTCTGGTATTGAAGTTCTGCCCCATTCACTTGGGGACCCTCTGTAACACCAATATGCCCCGATGGAAAATATGGAAACTGTCCATTAGGAACTCCAGGCTAATGGGTCTAAGTACTGTAAGCTCTGCATTGAGACGGGTTGCACATGTATTTGTTTTTTGTACCTTTTAAGATAGCCCCATTAAAAACAATTCAACCAAAAGCATATACAGATCGGATTATCCAGTGTTCATAAAGAGACAGAAATAATGTTATATAGCCGCAGTCAAGCAAATTGGAAACCCTTTTTTAATGAAAGTGCATTTATTGTGTACACGGCAGACGTCCTTGATACAATCATAAAATTCTCCCTGCTGAAAAAACAGTAACATTTTAGAGGTCTCATGGAAGTACATTGTCTGCTATGCAGAATGCTGTGACAACTTGTTTCCTGTCCCTTTAAGTTCCTTATATGGACAGTTCTGAACATGGAGCTGATATCTGCCGCTATTCACATGGCCACGTGTGTGTGTGTGTGTATATATATATATAATCAATATTTCAAGTTTCAGACCGTTCTATGGTCGTCCAGATTGTATCGTATTTTCCCTGTAGAAGTCAATGGACCCGGATAATATATGCATCCACTTTATATAGGCCCATATAGACACCGGTTTGTGGCTGGACAATGGGAAAAAATATGAATGATAAAATACAGACACAACATTGAGCTTCAAATTCATTGCGGACATAAACATTGAGGTGAATGACAATATGATCTGCATCCGTATTTTCTCCTTTTAATAAGGTTGCGCGAATGAGTCAAGCAGTGTAAAGCAGTCGTCTCCAACGTGTGGCTCCCCCGCTCTTGCAGAGGTAGCTGGGAGTTGTTGTCTTGCAATAGCTGGAGAACTAGAGATTGGGAGACCCCTGCTGTGAAGGGGAACTGTGTGAGAAGCCCCCCACTTACATGTTGCCCGCCGGTTTTGTTGCTAATCTTTTTTTTACTAGTTGACTTTATAAATAGTAGGTTTTTCACTGATGATCTTGAAGGACTCACTAGACTTGCTCCTCTAATTGGCGGGTGTTACTTGTCAACAATATCATTTGTTCTTCAATAATACGAGCTATATGATATTTGTTTCTAATTTGCAATTGCATTATTCTAGATATTGTAATGGAGTAGGTGTATTGTGCTTTTAAATACAGGCTGTGTAAAAAAAAAAAAAAAAGTCACACTAATTTTCTGCCATTTTGCCTGCCATTTTTTTTTAGATCCGTGTTTGCAGTCAGTGAATGTTTATATCCTAGTGCTTCCCACAATTGTGTTAGTGTTGCGGTTTCTTACGCAGACGTGTACTTTTAGCACCAATGATGGGATTGGGCAACTAAGAGTGCAGTTTACCTTTCCCAATCCCAGCCTTTGGATATAAACAAGAATGTTTCAATTAACTGACAGCAAGCAGAGAATTTAAGTGCAAAGTCGCAGAACTTTTCATTGTACAAGCTTTGACAATCTTAAATTTAAAGCTTTAATCTTGCTGATTTTTACAGGTAAACTAGTGAAATTGTTGTAGATAGAGGTGTTAACTTGCACTAACTGCATGGGGCTGCATTGTTGGACCGAGAAACGACATGATGATAAAAGATGGGCACTCACTAAGACCAAGGGGGACATGTATTTAGACACTGCCATTCTTAATGAAACAACCAGCTGCAGTAAGATGCGACAAACTTCTAAAGAGGCACACCAATACGGGTCCATTGTCATCCGTATTCCACCCTTATTTGCGGACCCGTAAAAAAAGGCTGGAAATGTCACAGGATCGCTCAGACGCCGTTTTCTCTGCTTCACTATACAAAAATTGAAATCCCCTGACGTCGCTTAGCAACGCTCCCGTAATTACGGGTGCACACACGTAGCACCATGTTCTATTTTTTTCAACGGCCCGGGCGCCTTCCCGTACGCAAACGGGAAGGTACCCGTGGGCCAATAGAAGTCTATGGGCCTGTAATGGGTGTTTTTACGGTCGTTTCATGGGGCCTAAGACTGCTTGAATGTCCCAAAGTCTTTTCATATGGCTGTATATTTATTTCCAAAACGGGATTGAACCCTACCCCCCCCCCAACCCCCCCGAAAAAAGAAAAATAACTGAAAAAAACACCAACTTTTGGTAATGGTTTTTCTTTTGTTTCCTTGATGGGGACCAGTCCAGTTTTTGGTGCTAAATGCTAGTCCTCAATGAATTAGAATATCATCAAAAAGTTAATTTCAGTAATTCAATTCAAAAAGTGAAACTCATATATTATATAGATTCATTACACACAGAGTGATCTATTTCCAGCATCTTTTTCTTGTAATGTTGATGATTATGGTAACCGTTAATGAAAACCCAAAATTTAGTCTCAGGAAATTAGAATATCAAATAGACCCAATTTCAAAAATGATTTTTGATACCGAAATGTTGGTCTACTGAAAAGTATGTACAGTATGTGTCCTCAATACTTGGTCGGGGTCCGACTCTGCATGAATTACTGCATCAATGCGGCGTGGCATGGAAGCGATCAGCCTGTGGCACTGCTGAGGCGTTATCAATGCGGCGTGGCATGGAGCCGATCAGCCTGTGGCACTGCTGAGGTGTTATAAATGCGGCGTGGCATGGAGGCGATCAGCCTGTGGCACTGCTGAGTTATCAATGCGGCGTGGCATGGAAGCGATCAGCCTGTGGCACTGCTGAGGTGTTATCAATGCGGCGTGGCATGGAGGCGATCAGCTTGTGGCACTGCTGAGGTGTTATCAATGCGGCGTGGCATGGAGGCGATCAGCCTGTGGCACTGCTGAGGTGTTATGGCAGCCCAGGTTGCTTTGATAGCGGCCTTCAGCTCGTCTGCATTGTTGGGTCTGGTGTTTCTCATCTTCCTCTTGACAATACCCTACAGATTCTTCATGGGGTTTAGGTCAGGCGAGTTTGCTGGCCAATCAAGCGCAGTGATACTGTGGTTAGTAAACCAGGTATTGGTACTTTTGGCAGTGTGGGCAGGTGCCAAGTCCTGCAGGAAAATGAAATCAGCATCTCCATAAAGCTTGTCAGCAGAGGGAAGCATGTAGTGCTATAAAATTTCCCGGTAGACGGCTGCGTTGACTCTGGACTTGATATAACACAGTGGACCAACACCAGCAGATGACATGGCTCCTCAAACCATCACTGACTGTGGAAACTTCACACTGGACCGCAAGCAACTTGGATTGATGCCTCTCCACTCTTCCTCCAGACTCTGGGACCAAGATTTCCAAATGAAATGCAACATTTACTTTCATCTGAAAACAGGACTTTGCACCACTGAGCAGCAGACCAGTCCTTTTAAAGGAACAGTGTCACCCCAAAAAATTTTTTTATATCAGTTTGATTTTAGTGTTTTATTAAAAACTTTTATATTTATTTGTGTGTTGTGTTTTACTTTTTTTTATTTTTTTACTTTTTCTTCCCTATGGGGGCTGCCATTTTTTTTTTCCATTTCTGTATGTGTCGATTAACGACACATACAGACATGGAATACGGCACATACAGTCCCATAGTGAATGCGAACGGGGCCCGTTCCATTCACTATGCTGTACGCCGCCTGTGTGGGAACGGCGCATGCGCCGCTCCCACACAGTCCAAGTTGAACTGTGCGCCGTCCGGCGCCATTTTCCTGTGGACCGGAAGTCGCGGCCGGACAGTAAGATTACTACTTCCGGTCGCGGCTTCCGGACTTGTGCACTTGGAGCAGCGGCAGCAGACGGAGCGGACGGACTGGAGGGAGCGGCGGCGGCAGCAGGAGCAGGTTAGTTATTTCTATGTATGTTCGTGTTTCAGTGTGTGTTTACTACTGTATGCAAACCTACTACACTGCGTGTTAGCTCAAAAAATGGCGACACACAGTGTAGGAGGTTTGACCGTTCAATCCCCTCGTTTCTCCCGGCACTAGCCAGGATAAAGGAGGGGGGGATTCTGTGAGCTCACTAAAGCGAGTGAGTTTTTTCCAATTTTGCAGCATAAAGCAATGTCGTTGCTTTACCACATGCAATGCTGCAATTTTGGGAATTGCTCCATCTAGTGACCAGCACTGGGAAATATTATAAATTAGAATCTAATTTATAATATTTCGTGACTCGTGAAAAAAAATTAGAACAATGTTTAATCACCTATACACTAATTGTTTAACTAAAAAAAAAAAAAAATTTTTTGCTAGCAACACATTCCCTTTAACCCCTTTAGGACGCAGCCTGTTTTGGCCTTGTGGACACAGACGACGTGTTGCTTTATGGTAATAACTTTGGAATGCTTTACCTATCCAAGCGATTCTGAGCTTGTTTTCTCGTTACATATTGTACTTTATCTTAGTGAAAAAGCTTGGTCGATAAATTCAGTATTGATTTGTGAAAAACGTCACATTTTAGAGAAAATTTGCAAAAATTTGCATTTTTCTCAATTTAAATGTATACTTGTAAAACAGATAGTAATACCACACAAAATACTTACTAGTTAACATTTCCCATAGGTCTACTTTATCTTTGCATCGTTTTTTGAACATCCTTTTATTTTTCTAGGACGTTACAAGGTTTAGAACTTTAGCAGCAATTTCTCACATTTTCAAGAACATTTCAAAAGGCTATTTTTTCAGGGACCAGTTCAGTTCTGAAGTGGCTTTGAGGGCCTTATATATTAGAAAGTTTCCATAAATATTTTTTTGCACCCCATCATTTGTAAAGCAATTTCTCCCGATTACGGCAATACCCCATATGTGGTCATAAACTGATGTTTGGACCCACAGCAAGGCTCAAAAGGGAGGGAGCACCTTTTGGAGTGAGGATTTTGCTGGAATGGTTTTTGGTGCCATGTCACGTTTGCAACACCCTGGAGGTACCAAAACAGTGGAAACTCCCCAAAAGTGACCCCATTTTGGAAACTACACCCCTCAAGGAATTTTTCTAGGGGTATAGTTAGCCTTTTGACCCCACACGTTTTTTGTAGAACTTAGTGGAATTAGGCAGTGAAAATTAATATCAACATTTTTGTCCACTAAAATGTGGGGAATTTTTCATTTTCACAAGGGATAAAAGAGATAAATCCTCCGAATATTTGTAAAGCAACTTCTCCCGAGTACGACAACACCCCACATGTGGTCATAAATGGTTTTTTATTTGAAATTAATTAACTCTTTCAGGACTGACCCTTTTTTGCTTTTTCATTTTCGTTTTTCACTCCACGCCTTCCATGAGCCATAACTTTTTAACTTTTCCGTCAATAGAGCGGTGTGAGGGCTTATTTTTTGCAGGAGGAGTTGTAGTTTCTATTGACACAATTTAAAGTACCATAAAATGTACTGGGAAAAAAAATTTCCGGCCTGAAATTGGGAAAAACTGATTCCTCCATTGTTTTTGCAGTTTTGCTTTTACGTCTTTCACCATGCGGTAAAAATGGCAACTTTATATAGGTTTTCTATATTTTACTACTTTTACAAAGAAAAGACTCATTTGTTAAAAAAAAGAAACATTTTGTATTATCACATTCTGTGAGCCATAACTTTTTTTATATTTTGGTCGATTGAGCGGTTTGGGAGCTTATTTTTGGTGGGACGAGCTGTAGCTTTTATTGGTTTTAGAGCTAAGGTGACTAAAAAAACTGCGATTTTGGAATTTTAAATTCTTTCTTACGGCCTTCACCGTGCGCAATAAATTAAGTTTTACTTTATTCTGCGGGTCGGTACGATTATGGCGATACCATATGTAAATAGTTTTTTTTTATGTTTTGCAGCGTTTGCACAATAAAATCACTTTTCTACAAAATAATTTTTCTGTGTCACCATATTCTGAGAGCCATAACTTTTAGTCAAAAAAGCTGTGGGAGGTCTTGTTTTTGGTCGAACGGGTTGTAGTTTTTATTGGTACTATTTTGCGGTACATGCAAATTTTTGATCACTTTTTAGTCTATATCTTGGGAGGGGTGGTGACCAAAAAATAGCAATGCTGGCATAGTTTTTCATTTATTTTGTTTGCGGTGTTCACCGTGCGGGACAAATAACATTACAGTTTTATAGTTTGGGTTGTTACGAACGCTGTTATACCAAATATGTGTACTGTTTTTTAAAGTTTTCATTTTTTTCCTATAATAAGGGCTTATTCAGACAAACAGGATATACGTCTGTGCAATGCGCGTGATTTTCACGCGCGTCGCACGAACCTATATTAGTCTATGGGGCCGTGCAGACATGTGCGTGATTTTTACGCAGCGTTGGTCCGCTGCGTCAAAGTCACGACATGTCCGTTCTTTGAGCGTTTTTCGCACATCATGCACCCATTGAAGTCAATGGGTGCGTGAAAACCACGCATGCCACACGGAAGCACTTCCGTGGGACAAGCGTGATTCGCGCAACAGCTGTGAAAAGGATGAATGAAAACAGAAAAGCACCACGTCTACAAACATCCAAACGGAGTGTCATAATGATGGCGGCTGCGCGAAAAGCACGCAGCCGCGCATCCTACGGGGCTGACACACACAGCTGTCAAGTGCCTTTTGCGCGCACAAAACGCTGCGTTTTTTGCGAGCGCAAATGCACACGCTCGTGTGAATCCGGCCTAAGACTTATTGGAAAAAAAAAACTTTTATTTTTACACTTTTATAAAACATTTGTATTAACTTTACTTTTTACACTTTCTTTTTTTACCTGCAGCACTAATCGCTGTTACAATACATTACTCTACCTAGTAGTGTAATGTGTTCCAACTGTCAGTGTGACGTCAGGGTATGTTCACACGGAGTGTTTTCAGGCGTATTTCTGGGGGGTTAAAGTCTCGAAAAACGCCTGAAAAAACTGAAGCAGAATGACAGGGTGTTTTTTTTTACGGCATTTAAAAAGAAGCCCGCAAAAAAGAAGTGCATGTCACTTCTTGGGACGTTTTTGGAGCCGTTTTTCATTGACTCTAACAGCCATAAAAAAAGCAGCAAAAATCGCAAGTGGCTTATAAAACTTCTGAAAATCAGGAGCGGTTTTTCTCTTGAAAACAGCTCCGTATTTTCAGACGTTTTTGTGTGTGCACATACCCTCACTCTAAGGGCGGATTTACACGAGCGTGTGCGTTTTGCGCACGCAAAAAAACGTGGTGTTTTGCGTGCGCAAAAGGCACTTAACAGCTCCGTGTGTCATTACATAGGATGTGCGGCTGCGTGATTTTCGCGCAGCCGCCATCATTATGACACTCTGTTTGGATGTTTGTAAACAGAAAAGCACGTGGTGCTTTTCTGTTTGCATGCATACTTTTGACTGCTGTTTCGCGAATAACGCGCATCCCACGGAAGTGCTTCTGTGTGGTGCGCGTGATTTTCACGCACCCATTGACTTCAATGGGTGCGTGATGCCCAAAAAACGCAGAAATATCGGATATGTCGTGAGTTTTACGCAGCGGACTCACGCTGCGCAAAAATCACTGACAGTCTGCACTGCCCCATAGACTAGCATAGGTCCGTGCGACGTGTGGGTAGGGGTGAAAGGCTTAGAAAACCTTTGCAGGTGTTTTCCGTTGATTAGAGTGTCACACCATGAGTCTACAGTCTTCAACTTTTACCCAATATTCTAATTTTCTGAGACACTAAATTTTGGGTTTTCATTAACTGTTAGCCATAATCATCCACATTAAAAGAATAAAATGCTGGAAATAGATCACTCTGTGTGTAATGGATCTGTATAATATATGAGTTTCTTTTTTTGAATTGAATTACTGAAATAAATTTACTTTTTGATGATATTCTAATTCATTGAGAAGGACTAGCATATGAGCATGTGAATCTTGAACTGAATTCGTTCCTACCGGTATTTGAAGCGGACTGTCGCCCACTGCAATCGCCGTTTTCTCTGGAGCATGTGGCTGACAGTCCTGACCGACTTGGCCGTTCCAAAACACAAATCTTCTAGTACAGAGTCCTGACCTTCATCCTGTGGCATGACCTGAAGAAGGCTGTGGACGCAGAAACGGTCCAAAATTCCTCTTCAACTTTGTGCAAATCTTATTTTCAGCAACAGGAAATGTTTGTTGGAGGTGATTGCTGCTAAAGTTGGGATCTACGGGAGTTCACTTACTTCATTGTTTACTCAATGTGATCAATAAATGAACAGTATGACAGTTTGGGTGTTAGTTTAGTTAGTGTGGGTTTGTCTATAATTGTAACTTAGAAAACAATCAGTCAACATTTTAATAATTCGTGCAGAAATCCAGTTAATTCCAAAGGGTTCACTTACTTTTCCTTACAATAGTAAGTCACCCTTTTCACTAATCATCAGGAAGTTGCCATTCCAATGCATTGTTGTGCCGCTTGCTATTCCTCAACCACTTCAGATTGCAGTTGGCTATTGGGCCTGTGACTACGGACAAATGGTAAGTCTGTAGTCGGTGGGGGATAGTCGCAGTAATTTTTTATTCCTGCCGATACAGTGCATTGGAATAGTTCCATTGCAGAAACCAAGCATATCTGCTAATAAACTCATACTCGGAAACTGCTGACTTCAGGATTATTGATGAAATAGTTTGAAAGTTTCTAAAAATCCTGTAGAACTATAGATAAGCCCTCAGTGTGGTCTGGATTCAGAATGTCTGCACTTACTACTTTCTTCATGAGCATTATCTGCAAATTGCTCATTATAAACTGGGGGAGGGGACAGCGTTTGTTTATTATACATATCTATATAGCAACTACATGGGCAGAATGTAAGATAGATCAATATACATATCCTGTGTGTATGGGCTGTAGTAGGGACTAGATATATGTTAACAACCCCCTCCCCCAACCAAATACATAGATGCCATACAGAGGTAACTGCGCCTAGTTAACAATTCTGGTCGGGTCGAATAATAGTGATCTCTCCATGAGCCGCCTATGTCCTTTGTGTGATTTCACTTGCAGGAAGGTTGCTCCTTTCCTGTTTGCGAGGCCTATTTTGCAATGTGGTTGTTAAAGCTGAAATCATGAATTACTACATGACTTACACGACAATGTCATGAAAAAAACCAAATATAATTTAATTCAGACTTCCGATAATGGCTCTCCACTGAGGATAAATCATTGAATAGTGTGGAAACTTTTAAAAAATCTAGTTGAATAGATTTTTTTGTAAAATTATGGTCACTTTCTAATGTACACTTTGGGGGAAATTTGACCGCTATTCTACAGCGGATTTCTGGTGTAGAAAAGTTTCAAATGGTGCAAAAATTATGATGTTTGAGCCGTTTATGCCGCTTCTAAATAGTGGGCAGGGCTTAGTGGAAGGGGCGGGGCCACCAACGGCCTGACGCATTAACTATACAGAAACCGGTGGAAATTATAGCAGAATTCGACGTCTGCTCCAGGCTGATGCAAATTTTACACAGTGGTGCACAGACAGCGAAGATGCGACAAATTTATTGAGGCGTGCTCCTCTTAATACATTTGATCCATTTGACTCCAGCTCGTTCTCATTAGGACTGGCGTATGAAATGCTAGTCTTAATAAATGTCCCCCTTTGTTTTTTCAACAAAGTTTTTTATTTAAATTTTCATAATAAAACAAAATACCAACGGACCACTGCTCCAATGTTAATTTCCCCCTTTGTTTTGCTTTTTTCTCCTGATCTCCAAAGCAGCTTTTACATCAAATACGAAGTTCCGCGCTCTCGTAAGCTTTTTAGATCGAAAGGAGGGGGAAACTTTATGGGAGAGCGGATCCCCGGTACATTATGTGAAGGGGCCTATATCCTGCAGTAATATAAATATTGCTTACACTACTACTTGCTATTGGGTTGCCATGGTAACATCATCACACTAAGGCCTCATGCACACGAACGTGTTTTTGCAGCCGCAACTCGACTGCAGATCTGCGGGTGAATTGCGGACCCATTCATTCATTTGCACACTGGGCTCATTGGCCGGGAGCCCGTACCACAAAAAGATAGGACATGTTATTATACAGGCCGCATTTGCAGTCCGGGCTCATTGAAATTAATGTGTCCCCGACTACGGTCGTTTGCATGAGGCGTTAGGCCTCATTAACTGTCTGTATTCCAGATGTAACTCTGGAGTTCTGCACATCTACCATAGATCCCTATTTTGCTGTACGTTTGGTTCAAAAGAACCGTGGGAAGTCCCGGTGTTACATCCACTATATGGACAATTTAGATTTTTTTAAAAAAAAAAGTGTAATTCACATGACGCAAAGATGTAGAGACTGTATAATCTGTTGTGAAGGAATGTGTCATATTGAGTTTACTAACTAAAAGTATATACTGAAACATAATTTTTAATCTGTTTGTTCTAATTGTAGATTTTTAAAATACTATATTCTTTACATGATTATCAGAGCAGCCATCTTGTCTTAGCTGATGCAAGAGCATTTAGGGTATATGCACACACAAACTCAAAAACGTCTGAAAATGCGGAGCTGTTTTAAAGGGAAACCAGCTCCTGATTTTCAGACGTTTTTTAAGCCACCCGCAATTTTCGCAGCGTTTTTTACGGCCATTTTTTGTAGCTGTTTTTCTATAAAGTCTATAGAAAAACGACTCCAATAACGGCTCAAGAAGTGACATGCACTTCTTTTTTTGCGGACGTTTTTTTACGTGGCCATTTTGAAAAACGGCCAGGAAAAAAACGGCCTGTCAGACCAGAACGCCATTTTTCCCATTGATATCAATGGGCAGATGTTTGGAGGCGTTCTGCTTCTGATTTTTCAGGCGTTTTTGGGACGTTTACGGCCCGAATAACGTCTGAAAACACTCCGTGTGAACATACCCTTACAGATATTTGCTTTGTAGCAGGCACCTGGACATAAGAAAACTAAGGCTCCATGCACACGAGCATAAAATCGCCTGTAATTACGGTCCCATTCATTTATATTGCCGACGGACACCTTCCCATATACTTACATGAAGGTGTCTGTGCCATAGAAACTTTCCGAAAAAAATAGGCACCATGCACACGACATGTCCTACGTCAGAAAACAACTTGACTTGGGAGTGTGTTGTGGGCATGCTCTGTGACATGTACAGAGGTCACTGTGCAGGAGGAGGAGATGGCATCTTCCCTTCACCTATTGTCAAGTGTTCCTGTGTTATCTGACTCCAGCTGTATAATGGACTCCAGCTGTATAATAGAGGCATTACCTTTTACTGTAATTCTGCACTTTGAGGATAATGAAATCACGGTAGACACTGCACCCATTGTACAAATCACATGCTGAAAAGTGATCACTACAAAATAGTCAGCCGTGTGAGGGCTCCGTAGCCCGTTATTCTTTAAAATAGCAACATAGACATTAAATACCATCAAAATGTTTAAAATATATGTTAAACATAAAAAGTATTTTTCTAGTTAATCAGGTCTAAAATCAATATCAACATATTTTTAAAGAAATTTTATTCATGATTTATCGTGTTCCAAAAATAAATACAGTAATATTTCTTGCAGCAGCAGGACCAAGGCTCACTTATTTTTCAGAATATTTCAAGCTTTTCTCATCCAATGAAAATACAAGAAAACAACTTCTGGAGTCACAAATTCTCCCAAGTTCATCTTCAGTCGCTTCAAAGAAGTTCTTAAAGGGGTTTTCCCACGAGGGACATTTATGACATAGCCACAGGATATGGCATAAATGGCAGATAGATGCGGTCCCACCTCTGGGACCCGCACCTATCTCTGGAACGGGGCCCCTAAACCCCGTTCTTCCTCTGTGTGTGTCGGCTGATTTCCGACCATGAAGGTGAAAACAGCGTAGCTCGCTGAGCTACGCTGTTTTCGTAAGCCCCATAGAACTGAATGGTTGTTACGGAAACGGCATAGCTCGCATGATACGCTGCTTCTGTAACTGCTATTCACTACTATGGGAGTTACAGAAACAGCGTAGCTCAGCGGGCTACGCTGTTTTCGTAACTCCCGACCATAAAGTCAGGAAGTGGCCGTGAATCCGTCATAGCAAACAAAGCTAGAACAGGGTTTAGGGGGCCCCGTTCTAGAGATAGGTGCGGGTTCCAGAGGTGGGACCTGCATCTATCTGACATTTATGACATATCCTGCGGATATGTCATAAACGTCCCTCGTGGGAAAACCCCTTTAAGTTATTCCTGCGTTATTACTTTTGGGTTAAAATGCTGAACGTTCTGGACCTGGAAAGTTCTATTGGTGAATCTGGATTTGCGTACTGTATGGGCCTATAATACTTTCTAGACTATTTGGGAGAAATGGCAGAAGTTTACTTTAGCATGTCAGATCCTTGTCACATCCTGACTGTCACTAATGTTCTGTCTTGAATAACAAGGGCAAAATTTATTATCATATTTAGAGCAGAAGGCAAAATCACGCAAAAAAAGAAGGCTGGAATACACCACTGCCTGTCTGAAATAGCAAAACGATGACGTTGGATATAATGGAAATAATACTGATGGTCTTTGATTTTTCCATGGACTTCCCTTCATTTAATTTGTTAATTGCAAGTCAGTAGTTATTTCTACACATTGGTATGAAACGTAAATGCTCCACCAACCATGAACAGACTTGTACCAAAAATAATTAGTGACCACTCAGGGCACTGCTATATACAAACTAACAGACATCATGCACACAGCAGTCATGAGGAGCACAGAGTACTTCCCTATTCGAGCACCGCCATATTGTGCCTCCATACGACAATGTATTACAGAAGTATTCTCTTCTAGAAGAGAATCTCCGTAATATAATTTCCAATGGAATGTGGTACAATTTTTTCATACAAGCCCCATATGCCTTTGTATAAAATTGGGGGGCACGCAGAGCTACCGTAGTGTGCGTCACCAGAGATGTTAACCTGGGAGAGCCCTTCACAGGGTGATACTTGAGCAGTGAGTCACAGTCACAACAAAAATAAGAGTGGTGTTTTTGACAGGGTGTGGCTTACATAAAAGGACATGGCTAAATATATTTCAACCCTACCAAACCCCATTTTTGGCCCCCCACTGGCAACCGAGTGAAAACTATATATCAATGGATAACCGGGCGAGGGAGGTTAAAAATAGGGTCATGAACCGCTCAGGATTCTGCATAGGAAATGCTCTAATTACTAGATAGTACATGACCCAGCAGAGGGAGGATTGCTGGCCATACACGTGAGATAACAGTCAGCCATCTACCCTGACTTCCGCATAAAGATACATGGTCAGAGCTGAAAGCATGCAACTATAGGGAGAGGGGGTGAGCTGAACTGAAATCCAACAGTTAATACCAAACACATTGTTGATGGGATTGGGCCACATTGGTCTCTAATTTGGCTCATGATGGTGGTGCTCAGAAATGATACTCTGACTGTATCCTGAGTAGCTGTGAAGGTCTTGGGAATCGGGTCTTCAATTTATGTATTAATTTATTTGCCATCAGTCTCTCAGTGTAGACGAGTTGTACAGAAGAAAACATACTGCGAAATAAGAAAAAAATTGAACTTCGCCTATAGCTGGCCACTCACATAAGACTGCGTTCACACACACACACAGCTAGAAAATTATGCAGTGGAACCAGCCTAAAAAACCTGCACCAAAATGTGTTACATGCAGGTTTTGTTGTGGATTTGGTTGTGGATTTGGTTGTGGATATAGCCACGGATTTCACTCTTTGGCTGGGTTCACACGACCTATTTTCAGACGTATACGAGGCGTTTTTTGCCTCGTTTTACGTCTGAAAATACGTCTCAAATACGTTGTCAAACATCTGCCCATTACTTTCTATGGGTATAACGCTGTATTGTTCCCACGACGCGTAATTTTATGCGTCGTACGGCAATTATGACGCGTAAAATTACGCCTCATAAAAAGAAGTGCAGGACACTTCATTGGACGTTTTTGGAGGCGTTTTCTCATAGACTCCAATGAAAACAGCTCCAAAAACGGACGTAAAAAACGCAGCGAAAACGGCGCGAAAAACTCAGCGAAAAATGCGAGTTGCTCAAAAAACGTCTGAAAATCAGGGGCTGTTTTTCCTTGAAAACAGCTCTGTATTTTCAGACGTTTTTGGTCACTACGTGTGCACATACCCTTTGCATGAATAAAATCCATGGTGAATATCTGCTGCATTTCATAGGGAATGCCGCAAATTTAAATCTGCAGCATGCCTAGAATCTGCTATCCTCTTACCCCATTGACCTACATCGTACTGTACTTTGCTGCAACAACAAATGCCATAACAAATTTGCGATGTGTGAACAAAGCCTTAGATAGCTGTTAGCTCAACACTCATTCGGCTCAGAGAATTCTTCCATGATCTCCCCATAAACCTAAAAGTTTGGTTCGGCCATGTATGCATTTTTATTTTAATAGGCAGAGGGAGACAAGCCGGATTTCCTCGTTGCGCCCACATAAATTTGGAGCATTTCTAATACTAACATAAACGATTATTGCTATTAAAGCAATTTCAACAAACATAATCAAATTGGAGCTATAGTATGCTTTAACCCAGCCGTGCCACTAAAACTGCCGAGTGTTACACTACACCTGTGCCTATTATACAGGGTGGAGGACTGATGATGGGAAAATAAAACAGCATACCAAAATTCTCTGGAGATTTCCGCCCTCCAGCAGAATGCAAGCTGTAGTTCTGAGCTTCCCTGCGCTCTGCTGAGGTACACAGCCGGCTTATAGACCATTCACCCACAGTAAAGTTACACCTTGTAGTAATGTCCAGGGTACAAAAGGCATCTTATAGTATTGCTGTAATGATGTCAGGCCGACTCCTCGTCACTCCTCCCCCTTTGTTTTGGGTGTTTTATGTCAGACAGGTAGATCAACTTCTGTTTTCATGAATGAACGGCTGCTTATTGCTTCATAATAAAGGTATAAGAGATGTTATCAGTGCAACATACGATGTGGATCTCCCATGAGAATGAAACAAATGCTGACTCATAGGAATCACTCGGAAGTAAAGGTTATTTTCCAGATGATGCAAACAATGCACTCAAATCTGAAAATTCAGGTGAATGTACTCGATCACCATCTCCTGCTCCTTCATCACACTCACAAGGGTCCAGGAAGCTGACATATAGAGGTCCCCACATTATAGAACAGGTGGTCCATACCCCCCAACATTTTAATCCTCATTTGTGGGACATTTATGATTTATGCCCCACCCAGGAACAAACACAAAACCTCCCAGATACACCCATTTTGTGGCACATGGTGGCTAAGCACTGCCCCCTGTAATATCCATTTTGTGGAAAAATCCTTGAAAAAAAAACAGATTAGTTGGGAAGCATGGTGGTCTACACGGATTTCCTTTACAGGATTAAATCAAATCTTCATTTGTGGGCTTAAAAATATATAATTCGCCTGTGCCCACCTGCTATTTCACTGTCGGCTGCAATTCGCCTACCATTGGCTTCCATTATTTTTGCTGTATGCTTACTTGTATGCCAATGTATGCTTTTTTGACATATAGTTGGCCATTGGTGTTGATAGGACAGAGCGCCATCGCCACCTTCAATTGTAGATGCGTTCTTAGGTCACGGCTGCTTTCCTGTTTTTAAGTAACTTATGTCAGTGCCAACCTCACTTACTGCGTCTGTGCTGCATATGTCACTCATAAAGAGAAGCCTACCCACAGTAGGAAAGCACGGTTGTACATATACAACAGAGGGGGGGGGGGGGAGGATGTGGCTAACAAGGCGGACTTAGAGGCTGTCATATGGCATTTTGACTGGCATGGTGTTTTGTGGCTGGCATAGGGGTCATTGTGGCTAGCATAGGGGTCATTGTGGCAGGAAAAAGGGACATTGTGGCCATTATGGTGGCAATCTGTGGTTGTCAGAAGAGGCATGTGGTGTAAAAGTGAGTAACCTGGGCAGCATAGTCGTAGCTAGAAGAAGCCTTAGGCTGGGTTCACACGACCTATTTTCAGGCATAAACGAGGCATATTATGCCTCGATTTACGTCTGAAAATACGGCTCCAATACATCGGCAAACATCTGACGATTCATTTGAATGGGTTTGCCGACGACCTGTCATTTACGCGTCGTAGTTTGACAGTTTGACAGCAGGACACTTCTTTGAAACTTAATTTGAGCCGTTCTTCATTGAATTCAATGAAGAACAGCTCAAATGATCGGCCATCAAAGACGCCTCGCATAATGCGAGGAGCTTTTACGTCTGAAACGACGCAGCTGTTTTCTCCCGAAAACAGTCTGTCTTTTCAGACGTAAAAGGAAGCTAGCGTGTGCACATACCCTTAGGGTATGTTCACACGACCTATTTTCAGCCGTTTTTCAGGCCGTAAGTGCCCCGAAAAACGGCAAAAAATGCGGGGGCTTTTTTAAATCGGCCGCGTAAAAAAATGCCCCGTAAAAAAGAAGTGCATGTCACTTCTTGAGCAGTTTTTTCATTGACTCAATAGAAAAACAGCTCCAAAAAACGACCGTAAAAAATGCTGCAACAAACGCAAGTTGCTTAAAAAACTGCTGAAAATCAGAGGCTGTTTTCCCTTGAAAACAGCTCCGTATTTTCAGCTGTTTTTTGTTAAGCGTGTGAACATACCCTTAGGGTATGTGCACACGATGAGAGGCTTTTACGTCTGAAAAGACAGACTGTTTTCAGGAGAAAACAGCTGCCTCGTTTCAGACGTAAAAGCTCCTCCTCGCATTATGCGAGGCGTTTGTGACGCTCGGAAATCTTGAGCTGCTCTTCATTGACTTCAATGAAGAACGGCTCAAATTACGTTGCAAAGAAGTGCCCTGCACTTCTTTGCCGAGGCAGTCAATTTACGCGTAAATTACAGGTCGTCTGCACGGTACGTCAGCAAACCCATTCAAATGAATGGGCAGATGTTTGCCGACGTATTGTAGCCCTATTTTCAGGCGTAAATCGAGGCATAATACGCCTCGTTTACGCCTGAAAATAGGTCGTGTGAACTCAGCCTAAGGGTATGTTCACAGGGCTTAGCAAAATATGTCTGAAAATACGGAGCTGTTTTCAAGCGAAAACAGCTCCTGATTTTCAGACATTTTTGTAGCAACTCGCGTTTTTCACTGCACATTTTACGGACGTTTTTTGGAGCTGTTTTTCAATGGAGTCAATGAAAAACGACTGCAAAAACGTCCCAAGAAATGACCTGCACTTCTTTTTACGCGGCGTCTTTTTACACGCCGTATTTTGAAAACGACACGTAAAATTACGCCTCGTGGGAACAGCACAATGTAAATCCTATTGCACGCAGTGGACAGATCTTTGGAGGCGTAATGGTGCCGTTTTTTCAGGCGTAATTCGAGCCGTAAACGGGCCGAATTACGTCTGAAAACACATCGTGTGAACATGCCCTAAATGTTAGTCCGGGCTTAATAAAAAATAACAGGGAAAGTGAACGATTACAATCAGAATTCAGGAAACACTGGAACATGTACAGTGAAGGAAATAAGTATTTGATCCCTTGCTGATTTTGTAAGTTTGCCCACTGTCAAAGACATGAACAGTCTAGAATTTTTAGGCTAGGTTAATTTTACCAGTGAGAGATAGATTATATAAAAAAAACAAAAACAGAAGATCACATAGTCAAAATTATATATATTTATTTGCATTGTGCACAGAGAAATAAGTATTTGATCCCCTACCAACCATTAAGAGTTCAGCCTCCTCCAGACCAGTTACACGCTCCAAATCAACTTGGTGCCTGCATTAAAGACAGCTGTCTTAAATGGTCACCTGTATAAAAGACTCCTGTCCACAGACTCAATTAATCAGTCTGACTCTAACCTCTACAACATGGGCAAGACCAAAGAGCTTTCTAAGGATGTCAGGGACAAGATCATAGACCTGCACATGGCTGGAATGGGCTACAAAACCATAAGACGCTGGGTGAGAAGGAGACAACTGTTGGTGCAATAGTAAGAAAATGGACGACATACAAAATGACTGTCAATCGACATCGATCTGGGGCTCTCCATGCAAAATCTCACCTCGTGGGGTATCCTTGATCCTGAGGAAGGTGAGAGCTCAGCTGAAAACTACACAGGGGGAACTTGTTAATGATCTCAAGGCAGCTGGGACCACAGTCACCAAGAAAACCATTGGTAACACATTACGCCGTAATGGATTAAAATCCTGCAGTGCCCGCAAGGTCCCCCTGTTCAAGAAGTTTGAAAATGAACATCTGGATGATTCTGAGAGTGATTGGGAGAAGGTGCTGTGGTCAGATGAGACTAAAATTTAGCTCTTTGGCATTAACTCAACTCGCCGTGTTTGGAGGAAGAGAAATGCTGCCTATGACCCAAAGAACACCGTCCCCACTGTCAAGCATAGAGGTGGAAACATTATGTTTTGCGGGTGTTTCTCTGCTAAGGGCACAGGACTACTTCACCGCATCAATGGGAGAATGGATGGAGCCATGGACCGTCAAATCCTGAGTGACAACCTCCTTCCCTCCACCAGGACATTAAAAATGGCTCGTGGCTGGGTTTCCAGCACGACATTGACCCGAAACATACAGCCAAGGCAACAAAGGAGTGGCTCAAAAAGAAGCAAATTAAGGTCATGGAGTGTCCTAGCCAGTCTCCAGACCTTAATCCCATCGAAAACTTATGGAGGGAGCTGAAGATCCGAGTTGCCAAGCGACAGCCTCGAAATCTTAATGATTTACAGATGATCTGCAAAGAGGAGTGGGCCAAAATTCCATCTAACATGTGTGCAAACCTCATCCTCAACTACAAAAAACATCTGACTGCTGTGCTTGCCAACAAGGGTTTTGCCACCAAGTATTAAGTCTTGTTTGCCAAAGGGATCAAATACTTATTTCTCTGTGCACAATGCAAATAAATATATATAATTTTGACAATGTGATTTTCAGTTTTTTTTTAAAATATAATCTATCTCTCACTGGTAAAATTAACCTAGCCTAAAAATTCTAGACTGTTCATGTCTTTGACAGTGGGCAAACTTACAAAATCAGCAAGGGATCAAATACTTATTTCCTTCACTGTATATTGTAATAGATATCCGTGGAGAATTTCCATTGACTGTAATACCTGTAACATTAGAGCTTTCAGAAATGAATGATTGGTGTAGCACGGGTTCTGCACATTGTATAATACTTGATAATAGAGTCCTATCCCTGACAGTAAGGGTATGTTCACATGCTAGACTAAAAATGTCTGAAAATAAGGACCTGTTTTCAAGGGAAAACAGCTCCTGATTTTCAGACGTTTTTTAAGCCACTCGCGATTTCTGCAGTGTTTTTCGCAGCGTTTTTTTACGGCCGTTTTTGGAGCTGTTTTCAATAGAGTCAATAAAAACCGGCTCCAAAAACGTCCCAAAAAGTGTCCTGCACTTCTTTTTCACGGCCGTTTTTTTTACGCGGCCGTTTTTCAAAACGGTCCATTGGAACAGAACGCCGTTTTTCCAATTGAAATAATGGGCAGATGTTTGGAGGAGTTCTGCTTCCAATTTTTTGACCGTTTATGGCCCGAAAAACGGCCGAAAATAGCCTGTGTGAACATACCCTTACCATGGTGCCCCCAAATGTTTTCTCCTTGGGTTCTCCTCCAACTCATCCTTCCGGATCGCCAATAGTGATTGACATGAATGTTACGATGTTATGTGATATCCCAATGCATTATTCTTCACAAAAAGTATCACCCATAAATAAGAAAATCGCATGTAAACTCACGTCTTTCAAAGAATGCGATTTACTGTTATGCAATATCACATAACATCACAATGTAAATATCACGTGATAAGTCACTGTTTACCCAAGGGAGTAATTTTGCAGCTGATGTAGCAAGGTGCTGTATATTACACACCACAAAAACACCGAAAAAGGCCATACTTACAAATGGACACAGCCAGGTCAGAAATGCTGATGAAAGGGCGAGCAGGTGCTTTAAATAATAATAGCCACTCCCACTAGTCTTGAGGGGAGTGGTGTGGCTATTATTATTTAAAGCACCTGCTCGCCCTTTCATCAGCATTTCTGACCTGGCTGTGTCCATTTGTAAGTATGGCCTTTTTCGGTGTTTTTGTATATGTCCCTGTGTTTTTATCGGTTCTGTATATTACACACCACAGCTGCTTCAGAACCTCCCTTCTTTTTTTTTTTTTTTCAAAAGAAAAAAAAGGAAAGCTATATGTCTGTTACTAATTGATTGACGTGAAGCCCCTTTCTCTTCTTAAAGATCCTCCGCATCAGCTGGAGTATATATTGTTCAGTACATTGACCAAACTACTGCAGAATCCCTTTGAGCGGAGAACTGTCATGTTAGTGAATAAATCTATTTTTGAACAAAATGAAACCCGACCTTCCTCTTCAAAGAGGTTCTGCAGCTGCAGTGTGTATTATATATACATAATGTACCACCTATTGTAAATGATAAGAATATTATAAAGTTCACTAACCTGTCTAAATGTTCTAGGCCGTAGCCTCATATTTAATGTGGTCTAAGATCTGCTCCGTGACTTGAAATATTTTTATAAACTCCATAAAGGGTTCCATTATTATATATAGTATAGAATTGTCATATGTTGCGTATGTCTGTTCTTACCGGTATGATACAGAACAGCACTGCAGCCCCTGTCAATTACATGTTCTATGTACATTGTGAAAGGATAACCGAAATCTCAAGGGATGGAATGAGGCAAAGGATAAAAAGCCTGTTTTTATTTCCAGTAACTGAACGGCTTTGTTCTCTTTGGAACTGTGCCGTTTGGGCTATTTTTGTGATGCATTTTGTTACAAAAGCAAATTGCGACTTAATGCCTAAAGGTGGCTGAAAGCTTTCCCGGAGCCTTCCTCTCTTATCCTATAGCCGTACTTTCCCATTCTTACCTCCCTCCACATACGTATTGTTAGCATTTCTTTCTCAAGCAGAGCAAGTGACCCAGCACTGTACGTCGTCTGTCTGTAGGAGACACATTTAAGGATTAATAGCCCCTGACCAGAAGATGATCGAAAGCGTATGGACCAGGAGAAAATACTCTCAGGATAATCTCTGCAGCATATACCTTCCCCATCATTATTTAAAGTGCATTTCCCACTAAAACCCTGAATATATAAGTCCCCGAGTAGTCGTCTCGTGTGGAGTCTTTAATATTTAATTTAGCCATTCTAAGTTATCTTGGTCTAACAGATGCTGCACTTCCAAAAGTGACAACAATTAATGGCAGCCATTACAGTATCCATAGGTATTGTCACTATCCACACAAACTGAATGGCGTAAAAATCTGCACTGTAATTCACAGCTACATTCCCTGCGGCTGCCTGTGTGTCACAGTAGTTCAGGCAGTTCTGTCGTTTTGGCGTTCGATACCAGAACCAGGAGGATCAGGATGAAAAGAGCTATAGGTCCTGCCTACATAGGAGAGTGCTGCGATGTGCGGAATTGAGAGAGGCCATTAAAAATGAAATAATTTTTTTTATAATAAAATTTGAGATCATCAGTAAGCACTAGGGCATCTATGGTTGCAATCTATGGCAACTCCAGGAATAGACCTTTGACTATAACACGTACACGGCCCTCAACCATTAAGAACTTGGGACAGGCACATGTTAATAAATAAGTAATACTGAGTTGTATTTACCAGCAATCCATTAACGCATTGATCGTTGCCATCTACACACCAGCTCTTGTCTGAGTATGACATATATACTTTATAGAAAGCTGCTCTATATACATGTATTTACATATATTATATGTCATTGTGTGTAAACTGCAATTTCCAAAGCTGACTCATCGCTGTGACATTGCCTGGACTAGTCCCTGTTCACATGTGTACCTTATAGGAGGATGAGTGGTATCTGGCCATACACAGTGTATACACACACATATACATATATACACACAGTGACTTGTCCTATAGATACATCCTATTCGTATAAAAAAAAAAGTCTCCTAATGACATCATGCATGTGTCCAGTGCTGCCGGCTCCCCCACAGAATGGGCATATTGCAGAACGAGAGCGCTCTCTGTCATTGTCCTCATACTTCTATAAAGATTGCTTATCCCAGAATGTCCCATGCAAGGGGCTGTGCCGGACAGGGAGGATGTCGTAGTGGCTGGGGATGTGGCTGTTCCTTGGCAAGTCGTACGGGTTCTGCATGTAGTTGGGGATCTGATGTTGGGCATCCTGAAGCAAGCTGAGTTTCGGCTCTGTGGAGAGACAAAGGGGTACATAAGGCACTCGCTTATCATAATACCACACCCTGCCTCGTTCCTGCTCAGCTTGTTATGTATTGCTTCCACCTACTCCACCTCAATTCATCCACATTGTTCTTCACGTCAACCCAGGGAAATATATTCCAAACTGAAGCTGACATGATATATATGGGAAACAATAATACCCAAGCAGTTACCTGCTAAGCCATGACTTGGTTATTATGACAAAGTGTTAATGAGAAGGGGATAAGATACAATTAGGTCATTTATCACTGTCTTGAATACTTAAAAGGAAAGTAAAAAAATGCAATTTCCATTGTTATTGCCAATTAGGTACTTCTTTTGACTGGGCCCTGCACCAAATATGTTCAGGCGGTTACCTAGCAACATGCACAGCAAGAGTGGGTGACCATGATGGTACGCGTTAAGCTGGCCACATACATTAGATAAAAGTCGGCCAAACCTGCACATGTGCATGGGCGCAACCTGACTGTCCCCCGATTTCTGACATGAAATCCAATATGCCCAATCCTTTGTTACCTAGGTGATAAGCTATTAAGCTATGCCACTGACAGACACTTATTTCCCTACTGAAATAAACTGCTGAGGCCTCATCCACACAGCACTCCATGTGCCACCGTATGGTGCTCCCTTAGGTGCTATAAGCTGCAAATATTCTCCCCTAGAAGCAATGCCTCTAGGGAAATATACTTCCATAATACGAAATCCGGCAGACAAAAACTTCCCTATACAATTGGGGACATATGGAGGTACAGTAAGGCCCTATGCAACTCTACGAGTGCCCTATTACATCTTCATACAAGGAACAGTAATACGGCTGTGTGCATGAGGCCTAAAAATCAGTGGCAATAATCTGATGTACGTTACCATTAGGAACCCAGGTTCTGGCTTTCTAATAATCAACAGGGACAGAAGAGGGAAACATTGAGTGAGGGCAAGTCTTCCAAACAGCATTGTTCTACAACCTGCTTTGCAAATTTTACAGCAACAGCCAAATCACTGTAGCCTTTTGCATTGGTAGCACTGAAATGTAACCCAGTGCCTTAGATCAATGACCTGCTTTCATAGAATAAGGAACTTTCTAAGACAGTGCAGTCTATTGTCTGACCTAATGATAACAGAAATATTGTGGCTAACGAATTTACTAGGAATAATTAACATCACTAAGCCATAAGGAATGCTGAACCCAATGCTTCGGTGATGTCACCATCAGTGGGGGATTAAAATATAAGCAATTTGGGCGGTGGCCGCAAGGGCCAAAGGCCTCTGGAGGGCCCATGGCCGCCCAAACTATCCATCATCTGATATGCCACAACTGACGTATTTTCGATCCAATAAATAGGGGCCAATAAAATTTACCCACCTTGCTCCCATGGTTCCTCTTCCTCTCCGGGCGCCGCTTCACTGGTTCCTGTGGCCATCCAGCAATAGGACCTAGTGTGCAGTGCACACAAATCATCCTGCCGCTGATGGCGCCTGGAGCTGAAGAAGAGACTGGGAGCGAGTTTGTTAATTATATGGAGGAGCCCGTCTGGGGTCTGAATTTAGGGGTCTGGTCTGGAGTCTGAATGTAGGGGTCTGGGTCTTAATTAATTTAGGGACATGGTCTGGGGTTTGAATTTATTTAGGGGTCTGCGATCTAAATTTATTAAGAGGTCTTGTCTGGGGTCTGAATCTTAGGAGTCTGGTCTTGGGTATGCATTAGTTTAGGAGTCTGGTCTGGGATCTGCATTACTTTATGGGTCTGGTCTGGGGTCTGGATTAATTTAGGGGTCTAGTCTAGGGTCTGGATTCATTTAGGAGTTTGGTCTAGGGTCTGGATTCATTTAGGGGTCTGAGGTTTGAATTTATTTGTTTTGAATAAGAGTAGGGATGGGCTGCAGAAGCGAAGGGCCAAAGATGTATCAGCAGCAAACTATGTAGTGGTCAGGAGAAGTCATCATAGCAGTCTGGGCCGGATGGGGAAGACAAGGAATGAGAATCAGACAAAATGTCACCTGTGAGTCACTTAAAAAGAACATGTCTGTTTTAGTAAATACTTGTATTGCCCATGGTATCGATCCAGCAGCACTACAAAAATTCTTTGTGTAGCCCAGGCCTAATTGACAACTGGATGTCAAGAGGATGTGTCCCGACACAGTGTGATACTATCAGCAAATATTGGACACTGTCAGATTGTACACCTATTTATCAATTTATGCATAGAAGCTGAAGAAGAACATACTGTTTAACCAGAATTAAACTTGTTTGCACAGAAAAGTGATAGTGACTATAGACACGGCGTGACGGGGCGGTAGTGGGGAAAGTGGGGGACCCAAGTTTGGGACCTATAGTCTACTTAATTTGCCACTGGTCAACATTAGTGCATTATACAGTTGACTGTTGTATGAGCCCACAGAAATGGTTACTGCTATACTGTGTAAGCTACAGTTTCACACTGATTCTGCCACTGATATTCAGAAAAAATATCTATATCTAACCTCAATGGATATGTAAGAGATAAGCAGATCTTACACAGCAGTTAAATTTCAGCATGCTCAGATCAAAAAATATGAATGCACGTTTTATATTAGCGGTTCTTCCATTGACGCTAATTGAAGTATGATCCTTGTTTTATGCTATGTTAATGAAACTTTTAATTTGCTACAGAGGTTCCTCTGTGTTTGGTTTCTCCATGACCTCCCATGATTATAGCAGCAATTGATGTTACTGCAGACAATTTTCTTAAGTATTCAACCAAATCCTATTTGCGTTAAGCTATTAAAGGGCAGGAAAATCATGGCTGGCTGACAGGAACGAAAGGTAATAATAATTACTTGTATTGGGTAGAGCTTCACCTGCAGCCTCGCTAAATATTAAAGGGGTTGTATGAGATCAGGAAAAATGGCTGTTTCTCGCCCACCTCCCCCCCCCCCCACACCCAGAAGTCCTGAAGTGAGGGCAGAGACAGGGCAACAAGGTTTGTCAGTACTCAGAACTCTTACTGCCTTATTAATCAGATTTTTGTAAACACACATGGTTTATAAAAGCTTTCAGTCCTTATATTAGGGATATCCAATGGATCTTTCATACAATAAATGTCTTTAATACAATATTGTTCCCTACATCTGCTCCCCCATGTTCTCCTCATTGCCCGATTTGCTCCCACAATCAATAATGGAGTGATTTGGGCAATGGGTATTTATTGGGAACGGCTAAGTAATTTCCACATAAAAGTTAAAGCGCACAGAATAGAATCTTATCAATTATTTTTATTTTTGACAAACATTGTTATTACATATATGCGCCCCCATCAGGTAAATATTTGGA
Source organism: Rhinoderma darwinii (assembly GCF_050947455.1). NCBI lineage: Eukaryota > Metazoa > Chordata > Amphibia > Anura > Rhinodermatidae > Rhinoderma > Rhinoderma darwinii. The sequence goes on from NC_134689.1 coordinate 328,810,068, forward strand.
CAGTACAAGTTTTTATGATCTTTCTGTAGGTCTATATTAAGTCATTTTTCTTATACCATTTATATGGCACATAGACTTGAAACATACTTTAATACATGGACGGAAGCAACATAAAAAGTGCATAAAGTAATTGTGACTTGTAGGTGAGGATATTTTATTTCACAAGAGACAGAATAGAGGAGGACGTGACAGACACAGAAGTAGACTGGAGAGACCCTTGATAGAGATGTTTCAAGAAGAAAAAAATGATGATGTTTTTGATTTACAGAGAGAAATAGCAGCTTGCAACTACAAATAAGGCCCCTCTACACCTTTTTTTAAAAAAAATTTTTTTTTTCTTTTTAGGAAAATTTCCAAAAGGCATAGAGAAAAAACATGGAGTGAAAGGGCCTTTACCTGCAAGTTTTTGAAGGTGAACACACTGACCACCCACTATGGAGGCAGCTGTTTCATAGTCTAGCCACTAATCTGAACCTCAAATGTTTTTTGCATAACCACAGACACAATATAGCAAACGAGTGAGGGTCCCATACCAAAAACATAAAATGGAACCATCTTTCTGGAACTGGATCAAACAACTCTCCCCCTCCCCTCTCCATCATGGAGCAGGAAGGAACAGTGTTTTTTTGTTTTTTTACTAAACCCTACTTACTTCTTGTAGGAGAATAGCTGGGTAGTGCATTCCACTTTTTCTGATGATGTGTTGCCTGTGGAGAGTGGCAGGCCCATGTAGGTTTGCACAACTCAAGGAAAACAGTAAAAAATGGAGTTCCAATCTTTACAGGTTTCATAGGGACTGCCTCTAAAGTTTGCACACCATATACCATGGTGAGCAGGAAACAAGTATACTTTAAGCAATCTGACAGGGGGAATGAGATTATCGGGTCACTTGAATGAATGCAGCAAGCAATGTTTGTCAGCAGGTCATGCAAACTGGTCGGTGCTGGCATCAAGCAGAGTCTGGCAGTGCTACAGTGTCATGCATGTGTGCAGCTGGCATGGAAACTGACACTTACCCACGTCATATACATTTTTGTTAGCTTTTGATGAGGGTGGTATATCTGAGTATGGGGCATCTGTATGGACAGGTGAGGTCATTTCCACGTAGCTGTTCTCTGAGTGTTTGGAGTGCTGCGCGGGGGGGTCTGTAATGGTGGCATAAGGGTTCTCACTGCTGCTCAGAGAGCAGGTGCTGGAACTGCACCCTGACTCTTTCATACAATCTGCAAAAAGCAACAAACACAAGTCAAAAAATCTGGGGGAGAGCTAAGGAGGCAGCAGGAAAATGTCAGGAAGGGGGAAGCCCTGGAGGTTAAAAAAACAATAAACTTATATCCTAAGAGCTGGTAAGTGAGGGACAACAATGTGAAGGATGTTAGGGGAGAGCTGGAATCTGTTACAGAGCTTCAAGGGCAGAGCTACACGACGCATGACCTTGTGTTGTTGCAATGTCTCATGCACGTGCATGTGACAATAACACCGTTTTTTCTCCTCATAATATAGTTCTATTTTACCCATATTCCTTCAATATCTGACAGCAGGGGCATAGCTATATTGGGTGCAGAGGTAGCAGTTACACCCAGGTCCTGGTGATTGACAGGGCCCAAAGACACCAGTAGTATAAATGTTGCATGGTAGGTGGGGGGCCCTGGTGCAAATTTTGCATTGGGGCCCAGGAGCTTCACATTACTTTCTGTCTTGATTCTACACAATAATTTATTTTGAGTCTACAAAAAAAACAACTTTTTTTAAAATTGGAAAACTAGAAAATTTGATCCATCGAGGCAGTGAAATCATTGGTTTCAGACTTTTACATTTTGTTTCCTCTATAAAGAATAATGACTATACACAGAAAACCAGAGGCATTACTTGAAGGTCCTGAGTCCCATTTCAAAGCTTTACTGGGGTCCACTACCTAACCATGGTGCCTTCATGTTCTGCCACGTATGATGACATCTATATAAATATTCATTTGTGTAGTTACATAGTTAGTACGGTTGAAAAAAGACACATGTCCATCAAGTTCAACCAAGGAATGGGAAAAAGGGAAGGAAAGGATGTGAGCTAGCACATTGCAAAGTAGGTTTAACATGCCCAACTTAAGGTGCCACTGCTCTCTTTTATTTTCCCATGTGTATATATTGCAGTATAATTGGAGAAAATACATCCATGCAGTTCTACACATGAACTATATCTGACTATAACTACAAATTATGGGTTTATCAACCCATTATTGGGTTAAACCACCAGAGCAATAAGAATTGAGTAGGTCTCTGGTTAGATTGCCTCTGTATTAACACTTTCATGAGCTAGAAAAGTGAAAAAGAAAAAACGTCGTCATGTGGAATATACAATCAATTATTGTATACCGGGAAAAAGTGAACTACATTGGACCAATTGATATGCATTCTATATGGTCAGCATAGGAACAATTATGGAAAATATGTGGATTGAGTAATTAGAGTAAACTCAAGGCCTGAAGTTTCAATGCCCTGTATAGACAGTTCAGAGATGGCTTGGTGTTAATGAGGACCTTAAAGCAGAAACAATGAGAAGCAGTGAATGGGGGCATAAAGTAGCATGCATGGGATGAGGGATGAGCAGGATAGCTCTGTTCAGAGGCGAGGATGTGAGCAAGCAAAGAGTGGCACACACAGGCAGGAGGAAACAGAGGCTTTCTGTGTCTGTCCCTTCCCAATACAACAGCATGACTGTCCAGTTGTTTCTCGGCCAAACCACTGGCAAGCATCCATATACAACATCATTAACATGGACAACGTCTATCCTTCTCAAACATACATGAACAGAATACTCATTTCCAAAAATATAAAAAAGTAATGCATCAGTAATAGCATAATACAAAACACATCCCAAAATAAATGTATACAAAGTAAACGTATGGATGTACTGTACATCCATGAAGATTATTTCTATTAACGGTGCTTGATAATGTTGATTTGTATTGACCTGGAATATTTATCCATTATACTAACAGTCTTCTGCTGCATAGAATAAGGACAATAAAAGCTAGTGTTCAATTTGTGCCCATTCAATGGCATCTAATATCCTTATAATAAACATTAGAGGAGCTTTAATCGGTACATAACATGAACTATGGAGATGCACTGTCCTATATGATGCATGATCCACATTTATTTGTACCAGCATTGTACTAAAAAAGCAATGCAATCTTACAATGGTTCGAAATGGGTTACACAATTTTCGGAGGTTTTGGCTTTTATAAATGCGTAATACAATTTTATGCAATTAAGGATATCCACATTACATTGTTACACTGTAGGTCAGTTAGAACTATTTGACAAGTCGCCAGCTTTGGGCATTTAGATGTAAATTAAAGTAGATTATGTTTTTATTTAGTATTTTTATATTCTATAGATTATATATATAGCTAAAAATATAAAACTTCCAGGCTAAAGCATTATGAATGCTACTATATTCATAATCCTGACAATGCAGTAGAAATTAGTATGAACATATCCAACCTTAGCAATTCCCTTATACATCTATTACCCGAATGGCTCAGTACACTAGAACTAAGTATTGGTCTGGCACATAGGGGAACTAGCAAAAGTGTGGTCAAAAATAGCGTTTCACAAGTACCCCCCAACAGGTCATGTTTGAAGATCTCTCAGACAGAGTACACCGTCGACAAGTACTGATACATAGAAACTAATGTCACCTCACCAGAATTAAGGATATCCACATTACATGACCTGCTGGAGGTACTTGAGGACTAATGTTGAAAAACGCTGCTCTAGAGCAAAGCAGAGCTGGCGAATAACAGGCCTAGTACATAATAGAGCTGGGGGAAGGAGTGGCCTAAGACATAGAATTGCTGGGTAAGGAGTGGACTGGCACATAGGAGAACTAGAGAGGGAGTGGCCTAACAAATAGGAGAGCTTGGGAAGGAGTGGCTTGGTAGACAGTGGCGCTAAAGAGGAATAGTATCCATTCCATTTCAATAAAAATCTCAAAAAATACAAAAAGGACTCACTGCAGACTTTTCCAGCGGTATTTCCTAAGGCATCTGTAAACTGTGGCAACATAGTGTTTTTTGTAGGCAAATTACTCCAGATGACCTGTCATTGTAGCTATAGCCTTATGATTACCTTCATTAGAGTTCCCCTGCGGCTATAGGGGCCACTGCACATGGCTCCCCAGCTATTGGAAGCTACATATACCATTTTGCACCAATGGCACCAGGGATTTAGATGTTTAGAGAAACTTGGCCCCAGGGTCAGTACATGTTACTTGCAGTTGAAACCAGTCGAAGAACCATATTGCCAGCCTCTTGTTGGTGCCAAATCAGGATTATAATACAGGCATTTGACACTACTCTCATAGCTGAAGAGCTTTATATTGCATCAACCTAAAATCACTGCCACTTGGCATGGTTTTCACATCTGACCTGCATAAAGAAAACCCCTTTTCATATAAGCTATTAGGGTATATAGATGTCATTTGGCTCATGTATGTCATATATCTCCCATTACAATACCAAAAATCTATTTCTAAATAACTGTGATAAGATACTTGAAAAGACATAACAAAGAAAGAAGAGGTCGCTGTAACATTACACCAAGAAACATTTCTGGCCTATCTCTAGATGTGTTGATGCATATTCCTTTATGATTTACCAGTTCATATACTTCTACTTGCTGGATAGCCAGAGAAATGTCCTAGGTCTGACATAACATGCATCAAATTACCAAAGCAAACGTTTCATTACAAATAATCGATCTTGTTGGGGATAGAGTGGTGTGGATATGGTCCAAGGGTCAACTATAGGAAGAACAGCAAACAATGCACAATCATTCCTTATAGACATGTGAATAATATGTTTTCTCTGAGGGATAACACAGAAAAGTATGAAAATCACTGCATCTATGGTGACAAATAATCTGTTCCTTTAGCTGGTCGCTTGTCCTTATCACTACAAGTGAAGAGTTTTAAGGGTCTTTTCCATATGGCATTTTGATTAGAAATGGCATGCACCTTGACAAAGTTTGCTATAGAAGCAGTTGTAGAAAATGTTCCTTCTTGAAAACAAGCAATTTCAGCAAAAATTATTTATCAAAATTGTGTAAAAGTGTAATTGTTGGCACCATTTTTATATTCTGTAGTGACTGCTCTCTGTTCTACCACTACAACGATTTGAGAACATACACTTGGTCTGCTAAGAATCCCCTCCTGTTTGCATGCTAAAATGGTGAGGGACTACTCATACTATTAACCAAATGTGCGAGTAGAGTTGCAGAGCTACCATTGGTTATAGTTCCACATCATCTGCCAGTAACGTGCTGTTCAGACCTGTCAGTAGTGGAAAAACATGGTGTCAATATATGAATTACATGCATTCTAAATTGCATTCTTTTGGCTCCCTCAGGTACCAGGGCCCAGGTGCAACTGCTACCTCTGCACCCCCCTCAGCTATGCCCCTTGCCACTTGGCATTGAGAGGTTGCACTGCTCTTGAGCTGTGATCCACATGTTAATGGTGGTAAAATTCGATTTATAATATCTTTGCTGGTACTGTCTTTTCCATATGGCAAGCAATGTGCTCTGTGCAGTACAGCAAAAGAAAAATAAGAGAGGGATTGACGGAAATCATCCTCCTATTAGGCTATATACACATTAGAATTTGCCTATTTTCTGTCATTCACTCCTGTTTAAGTAAAAAAAAAAATTAAGGCTGTATGTAGACAGGGAAAGTAGGAAGTTCTTTATCATTAATTTACCAACGTGGCTCCTTGCATGTGGCTCCTTCAGTAAAGGGGTTGTCCCCCTCAAGACAACCACTGTCCATATTCTCTATTATGGCATATAAACTATATAGATGGGGTTCCCCCACTTGGGACTTCATCTATGTCCCTGAACTGGGAGCCGCTCTGGCAGACCTGGCACATTCTTGCATTACATGGACGGCCATTTATTTGTATTGCCGGCATGTAATGCTACATGTGAGGCTGGCCGCATCTACCCCCGAGGTGACATGAGCCTAACCTGCCACAATCAGCTAATCACCGCGCCAACTTCTTTTTGAAAATGGTTTGACTTAATGAGACTACGCTTTAACCTTTCCCCCTCCACTGTCATATACAGCATTTTTTTTAAAATTAAAAATAGAAACATATTCAGCAGAGGGAGGAATGGATAGGTGTTTGTATCGCCAGAGTTGGGATAAATTGAGAAGGGGTGGAAGAAAATCTAAAAACGTGTACTAGGTAAAAAGCTGTTGCTACTGGATGGGGAAGGCGTTCTACGCAAAGTTTGTTTACCTACAGGTTTGATCAGCATATATGCAAATACTATAAATGTCACTATAACATAATTCTATCCCATTACAGTGAACAATCATGTACCACAATCACATTCCCGCTGTGGGTGGTTGTGCCTTGTACCTACCTTTGAAGCCATTTTCCATTATGTATGTGTTCTGTCTTCTGTCAGTACTACAGGCGCCTAGAACAAGAGACATGACACAATGGTGACTAGAGACATAACACACGATTTATGTCAGTTTACTAATGCTGGATATACGTGGAAAGATTACTCGGGATCCCAACTGAATATGAACCTGCCATTGAATGTATCCCTTACAGAGTTGCAAACATTATTTTATGTCATTCCATTTATACCACATTATATATCATTTTGATAATATGCTCAAGTTCACCAGAATTGTTGAGCCATATTAGTTATGATGTGTTGGAAATTGCAAATTTCAGTTCTGCACATTGTGTGTAAAAGTGTCCATGGACATAATATTAGATGGTAGTTAAATATAAAAACATTTAAAAGATCTTTTATATTGCAAAATATGTCTTATAGGTATAAGGTGTCACATCTGGGTTTATATAGTTGCATATATCTGCCTTTGACTCAAGTGGAATTTTTTTTTATATGTTTTCTGCAGAATACACTCATCTTGAAAAGCATAGGTTTGGCCAGTGATAGTCTAAGGGCATGGTGATATTTATACCTGGAAGTGCTGGCGCGGATGGTATGACAGAGGGAGCCCACTGTGCAAACTCCTTAGATCCTGCGGTCGCTACTGACCGTGGCATCTAAGGGGTAAACCTGTACCATACATATATGGCGGTTAACAACCTTCCACCCTTTCTGATACATTACTGATTGACAAACGAACATTTGCACATCTACATGCATAGATTCAATCAAGCATGTCGGCACAGCGAGGTGGAAGGTCTAGGGAGGAGGAACCTTTATGATAGAGAAATTAGCCCCATGAGAGCTAGAATGGCTGACAGGAATTAGCAGATCAAGTTTTCATTTTTTGGCTAGAAGTACAACAAACAAATAATTTAAGCAGCTTTAAATAATGCAACATAACATGTCGCTGCTGAAGCTGCGTGGCAATGCTAGAGAAAGAGTATATAAGTAGGTGATGTCATTTTCTACCTATCAGTTGTTTGCAATGAGAGAAGTGTCATAATGGTCACTTAAAAAACGGAAAAAATTCATGTAAAGATTTGAGCAGATATCATTATCTTAGAGAATGGCAGCCGGGACAAATTCCATGTTATAGAGCACTGCCGTAAAAAAAAAAAAGACAAAATGCTGTACAATGCTTCTTGGAGAGGACTGAGAAGCCGAATGTGGGTTATAAGTGACATCATCTTTATTACTCTAGACTTTGTCCCTTCTGGGAGTTGTATTTCCTGGTCATGACTATTAGCCTTAAAGGGAATGTGTCATGATTTTTTTTATTATAGTGCTTTTAATATAATGTAAACAAAATTTTTATTTATTTGTGTTGTCACATTGTACTTCTTTATGTATTCATACTTTTACTTCTCTATGGAATAGATTAACGACACATACAGAGATGGAATATGGCAGCACAATGCATAGGACACAATGAACGGCAGCCGTTCATTGCTTCTGCTATCTGGCTCTATCTGGCTCTGTACTGCGCAGACGCAGCTTAGAGTCACACAGCAGAGAAGCTGGTTTGTAGGGAGATAGCAGGCGCCATTATGAAGACCAGTTGCACTGCAGGTAAGGTGTGTGTCTGTCTGTCTGTCCCTTTCTCTCACAGACCCCCGACAGGCCCCCCCACCCAACGCCCCCCGTCGCTAGATGTATTGTCAGTGTGGACGTTGTGTGGAGCTAAGCTTGTCAGATGTAGTAGAGCTGAGTGTGTGTGTGTGTCTGTGTAGTAGAGCTGAGTGTGTCTGTGTAGTAGAGCTGAGTGTGTGTCTGTGTAGCAGGGCTAAGCGTGTGTGTCTGTATGTAGCAGTGCTGAGTGTGTGTGTGTATGTATGTATGTAGCAGTGCTGAGTGTGTGTATGTATGTAGCAGTGCTGACTGTGTGTGTATGTATGTAGCAGTGCTGACTATGTGTGTATGTATGTAGCAGTACTGAGTGTGAGTATGTATGTAGCAGTGCTGACTGTGTGTGTATGTGTGTAGCAGTACTGTGTGTGTGTGTGTGTGTGTGTGTGTGTCTGAATGTAGCAGTGCTGAGTGTGTATGTAGCAGTGTTGAGTGTGTGTATGTATGTAGCAGTGCTGAGTGTGTGTGTGTGTGTGTGTGTATGTATGTAGCAGTGCTGAGTGTGTGTATGTATGTAGCAGTGCTGACTGCGTTTGTATGTGTGTAGCAGTGCTGTGTGTCTGTATGTAGCAGTGCCGACTGTGTGTGTATGTGTGTAGCAGTACTGTGTGTGTGTGTGCAGCAGAGCGGCGTAAGCACGGGCGCTGCTGATCCTTCATAGCCGCTTATCAGCTGTTTTCAAGAATCCGCGGCGAGCACCCCCCCCCCCCCACACACACACACACACAAATCCCCCCAAACATGCAAAATCAAGTGTAATCAAGCGTTTTTTTCATGCGGTTTTTGGCACGTAAAATGCGGGGAAAAAACTTGTCAAATACACGCCGTGTGAACCTGTTAACTGAAAAGTCATTCACTTCACTTTCATCATTCTAAGGGTATGTTCACACGCAGTGTTTTCAGCCGTTTTTCAGGCCGCAAACGGCCCGAAAAACGGCTGAAAAATCGGAAGCAGAACGCCTACAAACATCTGTCCATTGGTTTCAATGGGAAATACGGCGTTCTGTTCCAATGGGGCGTTTTTTTACGCCGCCGTTTTCCGAAAACAGCACGTAAAAAGACGCCCGCCAAAAAGAAGTGCATATCACTTCTTGGGACTTTTTGGAGCCGTTTTTCATGGACTCTATAGAAAAACAGCTCCAAAAACGGCCGTAAAAAACGAGAGTTTAATTTGTTTAGTAAGCGTGTGAACATACCCTTAGCCTTTTGGTGTTCCTATAGCTTCTGCCAGCTGCCATTTGGACCATCACACCCAAAATGGCAGCCGGACACTGCTGAGCAATTTGAAGACACCTTTTTGCTGGCTTGTAGGAGGGGGGGGGGGGGTGAGATTCCCTCCCAGATTTATGGCAGCTGTGAGTCAGGTTGCTTTGCCTTATTCACCTTGCTGTAATTCTGGGAAGTGCTCCCTCTGGTGGCCAACATAGGAAAACATGTCAAATTATTATTTAATTTGTAATACTTTCCACAATGTGGAAGAAAAAAAAAATACAGCAAAAAACATTAATAATATAATAGAAATAAGTAACTTACTTAAAAAAAAAAAGGTTACTGTGTAATTCGCGACACATTCCCTTTAATGCATAGTCACCTTAAGATAACTGAAGTACTGAGGTCAATTCCACATTCTTGGCCAGATTGTACAAACAACCCCAACATTATAAATTCTAAAAGTTATCAACTGATGGGGAATATTGTTTGCAAGAGCACTGGTGCCCCTTTAATCCCTCAGCCCACATATTCTCATCTCTAAAATGTCTCTAGGACAAGTCAGAAGTTAAAAAAACAAACCAGAGGAACACTTTAACCCAGGCTGGAATAGGCCTTAAATGACCAGCTAAATTTTCAGTTTTTGCCTTTCAGCATAACTTTTTTCTTTTTTTCATTGACGTGGCTGTTTTACACGGGAGAATTGGGTTTTTTTCTGCGCGGTTTGGGGGTAGAAAAAATTTACTGTGTAAGTGATATCATTTATTTTTGAGGCGTAAATATAAGATAAAAAGCGGTTTTCGGCATTGTGTTTTTATTTGTTTTTTTGTTAAGTTACAGCCCCTTTTTAAAGGATGAGCACTCACTAGAGCGCTCAAAAGCTTCTTCTACAGAGATGCCAAAAAGACATTACTGTAGACCGCCTGCTTTCAAAAGACAGTGGGTGGTCGGGAATGGGTTAAGCTTATTTTTTGTGTTATTATATGTGAAGTCCATTTGTTTTTATCAGATGTTCTGATTATCTAAACACAGAGATATTCTGCTTCCAATCTTGTGCCTTTCCCGGTGTGCTCTCGCCACCAGCCCAGCACCCAGATCTGTGGGACAGACTGATCTGGCCAGAGTAAGGGTGTCCATGGTACGGAGTAGTTGTGTTTGGAGCTCCTCAAAGAATCCAGGTATGAATGTAGGTTTCCAATATAGGGCTTGACATGCCACTGCAAATTTTAAAAACGGGAGTGCCTCCTAACAACGTCTGGGCATGCTCCTACTGAGACAGCGCATTGTGTCCTGGGGAATCTCCTTCCAGACCTCGGTCAGGGACACAGTGAGCTCCTATGTAGTCTGTGGCGCTACTTGGCAGCGTTGGACGCACTGCTTCATAATGTACCAGAGGTTCTCAAAGGAATTCACATCTGGAGAATGTGAGAGCCAGTCAATGGCATCAATGCCTTCATCATCCATGTACTGACTACACACTCGGGCCACACGAGGCCAGGCACTGTCCTGCACCAGGAGGAACCCAAAGCCAGCTGCACCAGCTTAAGGTCTGACAGTGAGTCTGAGTATTTCATCCCGGTACCTAACAGCAATCATGGTTGGCTATCATGTAGGGTTTTGTGCGACCCTTCAAGATATGTCTCCCCATACCATCACTTACCCACCACCAAACCAGACATGCTGGATGATGTTCTAGGCAGCATAACACTCCCCACATTATTTCAAGACACTTTCACGACTGTCACATGTGCTCAGTGTGAACCTGCTCTCGACTGTGTAGAGAACTGGGCGCCAATGGTGGACCTGCCAACTCTAGCGTTCTCTGGCAAAGGCCAATTCAGCTGCACGGTGCTGAGCTGTAAACACAGGTCCCACTACAGGACGTCAGGCCCTCATACCACCCTCATGGAGTCTGTTTCTCACAGTTTGGTCAGAAACATGCACAAGAGTAGCCCGCTGGGTCATTTTGTAGCGATCCAGAGGTGCTCCTACTGTTCCTCCTTGCACAAAGGAGCAGATACTAGTTCTGCTGATGGGTTGATGCCCTTCTATGGCCCAGTCTGGCTCTTCTCACGTAATTGCCCGTGTCCTGGTACCTGCACAATGCTCTTGAGACTGTGCTGGGAGACATAGCAAACAGTCCTGAGACAGCACATATGGATGCGCCATCCTAGAGGAGCTGGACTACCTGAGCAACCTGAATGGGTTGCAGGTACTGCCTTATGCTACCAGTAGTGACAAGGACACTAACAAAACTAGAGAAGAATCAGTCAGGCAGGATAAGAAATGAGGGATTGTCTGTGGCCACCACCTGCAAAACTATTTACTTTTTGGGGTTGTCTTGCTGATGCCTCTCCAGTACCTGTTGTCATTTTCATTGGCACCAAAGCAGGTGAAATTGATTCACAATCGTCTATTCTTCCCATCTGCACAGATTGATATCCCTGAAGTTTAATTGACTTGGGGTTATATTGTAATGCTTAAGTGTTCCCTTAATTTTTTTTGAGCAGTGCAGGGCCCTTCCCTTGATCTTAAGGGCCCATGCTTTTTCTCTGTGTGCCTCTGATTTCATATGAAGGCTTATGGAGGATTGTCCCGTAGAAATATTGTGTCTATGGAAGAATACAATGCCGTATGCAGGAGTGTCTATGACTCTGTAATATAGACATAGGCACTCTGCATTGCACCATGTGGCCAAGTAGAGCCTTAGGCCCTATGCACGAGGCCTAAGATAGGCATAATGGTAGCAGAAGCTGAACTTTTATTTTTAGACAAACCTCCAAAGCTCTGCTGAACTTGTGGATATTACTTTACCTTGCATTCTTTGCTGCTTCGTCATGTTTGTCTGTGTAATATAGAGTTACCACCATGAACAGATAATCGATAGTGAGAATAGGAACTATATTATTTTAAGGTACATTTGGGTATTCGGCTTTTTGCAACATCAATTTTATGAACTCCTTTTTATTGCTTTCTATGGCTGGATGTTCGGTCAGGTATTAATAAAGTGAATGGCGTTTGCAGAAACTCCCATGAAAAGTAAGTACAATGAAATATGTCATAATAAAAGGAAGGATAAAAATGCAAGGATACTGAAGTAGAGCGGAATAGCCGCAGGATTACACAAGTACACAAGGAAGAGTGGGCTTTACAGTTGAGCCTTGTTCAGAGCTATTAAGATGATGGGAAGATGATGATTAAGCTTTTAGAGATGACGGTAATTAATTGAGGTTACATCTGAGGGAAACCTTAGTAATGGGAGGGGTGGAAAAAACCCAATGATTGTCGCTCATAAAATCATAATATTAGTGTTATGAGTATGTGTGGTTTTTTCATAGGGTACCGCAAAAGCTTTTTCCTAATACCTGAAGGGGACTAAAGTCACCAGTATTATAAATGGCACTCGGTGGGTGGGGGGGGGGGGGGCCCTGATACAGATTTTGCATTGACGTCCAGGAGCTTCACGTTACAATTGCAGCTCCCACAAGGGTTGTCACCCATCTTTTCCAGACTACTGGAAATCTACGCTTTTCAGGACATGGAAAAAAAAGGATAGAACGTAAGCAAACAAAACGTATGTACAAACTACACCATTAGGGCGTCCGTCCGTCCTGACCATAGAAATCAATGCACACGCTGTGGTACACGTTTTGACACGGCTTTTTAATGTCATAACGTGCACGTCTAACGTATAGTAAAAACGAGATGTGAACTTAGCCTTATTCTGTGATAAATCCCCCTCCTATATCAATGCATAGCGGTAAATATTTAGGATATTCATAAGCCTGAAAAGAACAGGAAAGCTGCAATGGTGACCCTAATGGAAGTCACACAGCTTTTTCAGAAACAGATATAGCTAAGAAAGGGCTGATATATTTTTTGACAACTAGATTTATAATTACCAGTGTAATGGCGGGGGTAGGGAAACGGACAAGTGAGCCCTAATCTACCCGCCACTCTGTCCCTGCCTACTTGCAACGACCCGCCCTAGGCGACGGGGTACAACTGGGCGGCGGTCCCTACGCTCAGTAAGTGCATGAGACAAACAGACAAGGGAACACAAAGCAAAGGGAAATGGGGCAGTTGCCCACGGCAACACCATGAGCAACAAGAGTGGTGAACGAGCCGAGTCAAACCAGGAGTGCACGAGGTACCAAACGCAGAGCAGGAGAGTAGTCAGAAAGCCAGGGTCAGTATGGAGCAGGATCAAATAGTTAGAAGCTGTAGCTGGGCCAGGAAACCACACGAGAAGAATCACAAGCAAAGGAGGAACAGGAAAGGCAGGTATAAATAGACAGAGGGCGGGAGCTAGCTCCGTCTGGCCAGGCTGCGATAGGCTCTCCCACTCCTAAGCCTGCCATCCTGAGTGGTGGAAGATGGAGTCAGTCTCAGAGACATAGACTCAGGTGCAGACTGATTACCTATGGGCGTATACACAGAAGTTGTGCCTGGCAGATCCTTTACAACCAGGTTGTTTTTGGAAATACTTGAGTAGGATTTGGCAGCTGCACCTATCCTGTAAGCTATCAAACATGATGGACATTGATAAAATCTTCTATGTATTGTTATCTCTCCTGTTATATACAGCCTCTGGAGGATTAATAGAGGTTTACCCATGTGTGATATAAATGGAATGTTACCATTGCAAAAAAAAAAAAAAAGTAACGCCCTTTCCAAAAAAAAACAACACAATAATAATATTACACAAATGTAGTTGACTATTAATGTGAGCTCTGGCTCCCCCTACTGTCAACTTAAATTAAGAGCATATATTTAGTAAATCGAACATGAACCCAAAACACGCTCAATGTAAAAAAACAGTTAGGCCCCAAACACACGACTGTAGATTTCGTCTGTAATTACGAACCGATTATTTTCTATATTTACGGGAAGGTGAAAGGTGACATGTCCTATATTTTGCTTTTTATGGACCGTGCTTGCAAATGGACTGTGATTACGGGCACGGTCGTGTGCATGGGGCCTCAGTCAGTATAACTTGTATATATGCTTTCAAGGACCTCTTATTGTGCTCAGGCTGCCACTTCCAGGACTTAGTTTCTGGAGTTTGTAACATTTTGCCTTGGACATTTCTTAGGAATATGTTTCACATTAAAAAAAAAAAAAATGACAATTGAGTAATTTGTAAAATAAGACAAGGAAGTCACGTAGAGAGAAAAAACACCTGTAAAACAAACCTGAAAGAGCGTAATCTGTGTTTGTCATACGCATTGCAGGGGTGTAAGACACATTCGGCATGTCATGATCTTTGTCCTTTTGCCTTTGTCGGTACCACAGGAAAAGTCCCAGTAAAGTCATGATGATCAGCAGGAGAACTATTACCCCAATAATAGCACCTGCAGAGTGTCTTTCAGATCCATGTGCCGGGCTGATTTTAGTGTAAGGGTTTAGTTCCTCCATCATAAGAGCAGCTGTAGTAACAAAGATAAGAACATTAAACTCTGGGATTATACAACCTGAAGCCACATTTTAGCAATCCAAACAAGCAGAGTTCCTGGCGGAGAACACTCGCTAACCTTGGTCACAGCGGATGCCCTTAAAACCAGGGTTGCAGTAGCAGGTTCCAGTAACATGGTCACAGGTTGCATTATTCAGACATTCGCACATCTGGCGGCAGCCATATCCAAAAGTCCCTGGGGGACATTCTAAAAAGAAACAGATATGCAGCTGAATGACAGTAATCATGCTGGAAATCCTTCTGTATAAAGGGCATTTCCCCTTAAAATCAAAAAGTTAGCAATTTTATCATTTTGGAAGTTAGTACGAAAAGACACATCCCTCTCTCCTGAGTAACTAAATAGTTGCCATTCAGGAGTCTAGGAAAGCTGGGCGACCACCCCGAGTTGCCATATTGCTTGTCATCTCAGAAAAAGTTATAACTACCGAACTTGACAGACAATTGTTAAACTTACATTTTTGATTTTAGGGGTACATGCCTTTTTTTTTTTTTTAAAGTTATACAGTATAAGCAGACATTGGTTGTCAAGCCTGGCAGGATAGTAAATATAACATTGTCGTATTTCACTACATAGTTTAATTCGTAGTGGAATAGTTAGGAGGATCATAGCGCTTTTGTGGGGTGGAGTGGGGTGGGGCAGACAGACACAGAACAGGACACTGTTCAATGCAACGGGAAAAAAAGTTCCTGGAGAGCAAGACACTGGGTGACAGGTCACTTACTCTGCTCGCAGTGTTTGCCTGTGAATCCTGTTCTACATGTGCACTGCCCAGTGATGTGGTCACAGTCGGCTCCATTATGGCACTGACAGACATTGGCACAGTCCTTTCCATAAAATGCTGATGGGCACCCTGCAGAATCAGAATAGCATCACAAACACCTAGCAGCAGACAGGGGGCGACCTCACATCCCTATTAACACTAATGGCTCAGACTAAAATATATTCTTACATTAGCAGAGATTACAGATCACATTAACAGTAATACCCTTCTATCCATGGGGAGAATACAAAGCACCAGTTTCTTGGACATGCATTGATGTTGAAGAAAGATATTTTGGATTTTAGTTGTTGTATACAAAAGCGTCATTTCAACTGAACAACAGGCCGGATCAGATACCCTTTTATCTTTTCATACATTCAAAACTAAATGGAAATTATGTTATTGTGGATGTGTAGATGGAAGTACGCATGAAATGGAGTGTGGATTGAATTGTCTTCTTCTCTCAAGGTGTTAAAAATTATATGTATCTTGTTATTAGTTATATTCGTTTTGGGTGACAACCAATATGGCCACCAATACAGCCCGACATGAACTGTCCCCCGCATTCCTAGAGTCTTCAATGACAATTCTCCCTAGATAAGTATAGATCAATGCGGTATAGTAGGGGGTACTGCAGAATAACCAGGCATATTTACTATTCTATGAATTTTGGGAGACAACCTCTGTGGGAACTCTACCATTATATTAACTGGTAAGTTGATGAGGCTTCAGAGAGGCACCAAGTAGGAATCATTTAGGCTTCCTTCACACATTTTTTTGTGGCGTTTTTATTTCGGCTTGTAAAAAAATGTCATAAATGTAATGTCTTTTTTTTGTCACATAGTTTTTATATGCCTTTTATGCAAGCAATTTTTTCCCCCCTAGAAAAACCTAAAAGGAAAAGCTTGAAAAAAAAATCAAAAACATTAGTGACCCAAAAAAACCGTAAGACAAAAAACAACACAAAACACGAGCTGATTAGAGTGTATATAATAATTTTCTATGGACTCCCAGCTAATATTTGGCCTCAGCGTTTTTTGCCACAAAATACGTCAGGAAAAACGCCACAAAAAACGCTGTGTGTCAAAGTAACCTGATCAAAATTTTTGGCTGCTTTTTTTTCTACTTAGAAAAGTGTTGTAAAGCAAAGCCAGGTCACTTCTAACACTGTCAAGTGATTAAACTAGATGAGCACTGGTCCATATTTTCTGTGAACAACGAAGTACGTACATGTCAGTGGCTTTTAGCACATTTATGGAAGGTGAGATCTAGGATACTGATTTATTAACCTAGTCTTTATAATCCTTGACATACATACATTGTAATATCTCACGCCGCACAGGTAAACAAGGAATATAAAAACGAAGAGGATTTTTTTGGTGGTGCTAATCTTTAGAAAACTACATTCCAGGAAACCATTAGAACATGCTAAATATTTGAATCATATAAATACAATGTGAGATGATATTGACATATTATATACGATAAGTTATTTTATGGGAGGGGTTTTTTAGGTTTATTTACAGGGGTCCTTGAAGTTTAAAGAAAATGCAAAATATCAGTCTTCCATTAGAATGATTCCGACTGCTATTCCATTGATCTCTACTGGGAGCAGATTTCACATTATTGTTTGCTGTCGAGCGCACTTATGGTTTTTATTATGGGAATCATGTTATGTCCCATACTAAACAGCACACCTGGGAATACAGCGCACATGTTGCATTAGAGCCCATTAGATGACTACAAAGTCACATAACTCCTAGTGAACGATCCTTTATTTGCCATGCAGCGTTTTGGATCACACGGGAGCCTTTCTCAAAATTGGTACAATGGTAAAGTGAAGCTATGGTAAACCTCCCCCATTGTTTCTCCATCTAACTTTCTCCTCTTGCAGCTTCCACATTGCACTGTGGAGATAAAGTGTGGTCACCCCTTGCATTGTCACCGGCTTGTTGCTAGGCAGCCACCTGAACTTGTTTGGTGCACTCGCTGCCAGTCGCATACATAGAAGAGTGGGGACCCCATTTTGGTTGACAGCTCCTTAGGCCCTACTTGACCATTCACCATACTCCCATGGTTGCCTAGACGCCAGGGACGCTATCTCAGCACCACCTGTGTTTTATCCATTTCTTCTGGATCATGCATCATGATTGTTTCTGTCCTAGTATCCTCTACATAGGGTCTCTCCAATCACCATGTGGGTGAGTGATATTCTATATATTTATTGTTATAATTGTCCATTTCTTGTAATTAACTTTCTTACGTATCCGCTTCTATCTGTGTAGCATCATCATCATCATCATCATCTTTTATTACTTTTTATTTACTTATTTTTAGTCACTTATTCCCTATAATCTATGTAGATTCTTCCATTATCGTATTTAGTATGTGTATAATGTTTTCTTTCTTAAAATTTGTAACATTAATTGATGTTGTCGATGTGCGTTAATTGTGACGTAATGAATGACTTTTGGCCCGCGGTATGGCGTTTTTTTCTCGTCTTGCAGTTAATTGTAATTTGTTTTTGCTGTATTTAAACCGCTGTAAGTTTCCCTGTCTGTATTAGCCTGATGAAGACACCGGTCTGGCGTTGAAACGCGTAGCTAGTCGACCCTGCACACCGACATTAAATTATGAACTTTGCCTAGCCTCGTTGCCTATCATTAGCAGCGCCACTTTGGTTCAATTTTCTCATTTTTTCTTTTTGTTCTACTTAACCATTTGGTTGGCAGCAGAAAATGGTAAGTATCCAGATGGAGTTCCTGCAGGCACTAGCACCAAAAATCAATATATACAGTGAAATCCCTCCAAAAGACCATCTCATTGAGTAAACCACCCATCTCAAAGAGGTTTAAGTGTATATATAAGGTGGCAGCTAAGTAAGGCAATAATATACTATGCTAACTGCACTTAGCATAACTTGTAATCGTGGAACTGTTTCACTATAAAAATATAATGCTAGAATGCAATTACTAGAGTACACAGTATATCCTATACATTGAAACATCATAATACATGGTGGTACCTTCTGACATGAATTCTCATGATGGGAGCCCAGAACAACCCAATAGTACTCTCAAGCTGACCAGTCCTTCTTAAAGATACATGAGTGAGTAGGCTTAACCCCTTAATGACCAGCCTATTTTAGACCTTAATGACCAAGCTATTTTTTACGTTTTTCAATCGTCGCATTCCAAGAGCTATAACTCTTTCATTTTTGCATCGACATAGCTGTATAAGGTCTTGTTTTTTGCGGGTCAAGTTGTATTTTTTAATAGCACCATTTTGGGGGACATATTATTTGTTGATTAACTTTTATTTACTTTTTTTTGGGGGGGAATAGAAAAAAAACTGAAATTTCGCCACACTTTTTTGCGTCCTAAATCTACGCCGTTTACCGTATGATATAAATTACACAATAACTTTATTCAGCGGGTTGTTACGATTGCAACGATACCAAATTTGTACAGTTTTTGTATGTTTTACTACTTTTACACAGTAAAAACGCTTTTTTTTCAAAATTATTTGTTTTTGTGTCTCCATATTTGAAGAGCCGTAACGTTTTTTTTTTTTCGCCGATGCAGTTGTATGAGGGCTTTTTTTTTGCGGGAAGACTTGTCGTTTTTATTGGTACCATTTTGGAGTGGATGCAACTTTTTGATCACTTTTTATAACATTTTTTTAAAGTCAGGTTTTACAGAAAACAGCAATTTTTCCATAGTTTTTTATTACATTTTTTACGGCGTTCACCATGCGGGTTAAATAATGTAATAGATTTATAGTCTGGGTCGTTACGGACGCGGCGATACTAAACTTTTTTTTTACTTTTTTACTAGTCCCACTAGGGGACTTTAATATGCGATTCTCCGATCGCTATTATAATACACTGCAATACTTCTGTATTGCAGTGTATTACTGCCTGTCCGTTTAAAACGGACAGGCATCTGCTAGGTCATGCCAGAGGCATGATCTAGCAGGCATTCATGACAGGCAGACCTGGGGGCCTTTATTAGGCCCCCGGCTGCCATAGAAGACACAGACACTCGGCGATCTTATCGCCGGGTGTCGGTGGGATGAGAGGGAGCTCCCTCCCTCTCTCCAAAACCACTCAGATGCGGTGCACGCTATTGTGCACCGCATCTGAGGGGTTAAACATGTGAGATCGATACTTATATCGATCTCACACGACAGAGCAGGGACGCTCCCAGCCCTCAGCTGCCTCTAGCAGCTGAGAGCAGGGAGATTTGACGGCTCCCTGCTCTGTTTACTCATCATGATGCAGTGCCGTAAAAAGGCATATGCATCAGAATAAAGCCCGTTAGTGGCCGCCGTTAAAAGGCGTATTGGCGGTCACTAACGGGTTAAAGGAGTGGTCTTACAGAGACAACCTTTGATCATATGCCCGTAAGGCATATGAACATCGTAGAGAAGGGTCTCTGGCGGACCCGAGCCATCTATGTATTACTTGGCCAGCCATTCATTTGAATGGCTGCCATGTAGTACTATATTTCCCCTGCAGTGGAATAGTCTGACTGACTGTCTGTCTGGTTGTCCGCGGCAGGTCCTATTTGAAAGGGATTGCCTCTGATGAGACAATCACTTTAACTAAGCTACTAACTATAATATACTAATGGAGCATAAATTCCAACAATGACGTTGCCCATAGCGATTAATCTATTTGCAGCCGATATTTCTCCTTGGCAGAATATAAAATTTGCTCCTGCACTTTTCCCAGCACTATTATGCTAAATATTACTAGCAATGACATCCATAATATGGCTGCATTTTAGTGCCCGTTTACTGGACCCCCTGTGATTCTACTGTACTGGACTTCAGTAGGTCTTGCTGTTTTAGTTATACAGTTTTAGGTAGAATTGGGGAAAATGAGGTGATCAAAAAAACAGCGATTCCAGCGTTTCATTTTACTGCGTTCACGTAGCGGGTTAAATAATGTTATATTGTAATAGTTCAGACTTTTACTGATGTGGCAATATCAGTTAGGTTAAGGAAAAAAAGACATAGCTTTTGGGGGAAAATTGTATTTTTTTTACTTAAATTTTGGGGTGCAGAAAAATGGCAGCAGGTGCTCTGGACAGACGAGTCAAAATTTCAAATATTTGGATATAACAGAATGAAGTTTGTTCAAGAGCGGTAAATAATGAGTATCTACAGGCAACAGTGAAGCACAGTGGAGGTTCCTTGCAAGTTTGGGACTGCATTTCAGAAAATGGAGCAGGGGATTTGGAGTGCCATCATGCAATACCATCAGGGAGGCATCTGATTGGCTGTATGTTTGGGGTCGTTTTTCCTGCTGCAGAATAAATTTGGAGCCAATGTCATTAAGAACTATCTTCAGTGTAAAGAATAACAAGGAGTCCTGGAAGTGATAATATGGCCCCCACAGAGCCCTGATCTCAACATCATCAAGTCTGTCTGGGATTATGTGAAAAGACACAAGGATTTGAGGAAGTCTACATCCACAGAAGATCTATGGTTAGCTTTACAAGATGTTTTGAACAACCTCCCTGCTGAGTTTCCTCAAAAACTGTGTGCAAGTGTACCTAGAGGAATTGATGCTGTTTTGAAGGCAAAGGGTGGTCCCACCAAATATTGATTTGATTTAGATTTCTCTTCTGTTCATTCACTTTACATTTTGTTAATTGATTAAATAACACTTCTATTTTTGAAAGCATTATTACTTTGCAGCATTTTTCCACAACTGCCAACAACATTTGCACAGTACTGTATATAAAAAACTTTATTACACTCTATTTTTCTTTTTTTATTAGTCCCCCAAAGGGAATTAAACCAGCGATCGTTAGAGGACTTGCACGATATACTGCATTACGAATGTATTGCAGTATATCATGATATTAACAGGCAGGGCTTAATATGAGCAAAAGGATGGCAGACCTGGGGGCCTTCATTAGTGGTTAAAGGGAATGTGTTGCCAGCAAAACATGATTTATTTTTTTTTAGTTAAACAATTAGTGTATAGGTGATTAAACATTGTTCTAATTTTTTTTTTTTTCACGAGTCAGGAAATATTATAAATTGGATTCAATTGGATTCTAATTTATAATATTTCCCATTGCTGGTCACTAGATGGAGCCATTCCCAAAATTGCAGCATTGCATGTGGTAAAGCAACCACATTGCTTTATGCTGCAAAATTGGGTAAAAAGCCCTCGCTCTAGTGAGCTCTCAGCATCCCCCCCTCCTTTATCCTGGCTAGTGCCGGGATAAACGAGGGGATTGAACGGTCTAACCTCCTACACTGTGTGTCGCCATTTTTTGAGCTAACACACAGTGTAGTAGGTTTACATACAGTAGTAAACACACACAAACACGAACATACATAGAAATCTCTTACCTGCTCCTGCCGCCGCGGCTCCCTCCGGCCCGTCCGCTCCGTCTGCTGCCGCTGGTCCAAGTGCACAAGTCCGGAAGCCGCGACCGGAAGTTGTAATCTTACTGTCCAGCCGCGACTTCCGGTCCACAGGAAAATGGCGCCGGACGGCGCGCATTTCAAATTGGACTGTGTGGGAGCGGCGCATGCGCCGTTCCCACACAGACGGCGTACACAGAAGTGGATGGAACGGGCCCCGTTCGCAGTCCCTATGGGACTGGAGCTGCCGTATTCCATGTCTGTATGTGTCGTTAATCGACACATACAGAAATGGAAAAAAAAATGGCAGCCCCCATAGGGAAGAAAAAGTGTAAAAATAAGAAAAAGTAACACACAAACACACAAATTAATACAAACGTTTTTAATAAAGAACTAACATCTTTAACATATTAAAACATTTTTTGTGGTAACACTGTTCCTTTAAGGGGGAAGGGGTTAAAGTGGACCTGTCATGTCCCCAGAAAAGTTATTCTGCCGCCATACCTGTATTGCTGCCTTGCCCCTGATTCCAGCGCGGTTTATTTTAAGTTGCTAAGTGCCTCCGTTTCTCCATTTACGCTGGGCGATGGAGACCGCCCAGTTGTCGGTTTATTCACGAATTAGCATATCAGCCGCCGAAAATGAACGGGTTAAATGCAGGGGGAACTGAGGCATTTAGCAACTTTATATAAATTAGAATCGGGGGCAAGGCAGCAATACAGGTGTGGCGGCAGCTTACCTTTTCTGGGGACAAGACAGACTAATAATATTATTATATGGTCACTATCAAAGTTTAAAAAAAACTTTGAATAAATTAAAAGTACAAGCAAATATAAGAAACTTTGTAGTACATCTCATTGGAGAAAATTGCCTCTTTCTACATTCATCCCCCTTCCTCCTGCACTGATCATTTACTCTTAATTTACTGCTAAAGTCAATCTAAGAAGACTAGACGGATTATCAACCCACTAGAGAATCAGGTTACATGCTATCCATAGAAGTCTATGGAGAGGGAAGTATGGAGCAGGAGCAGAATAAGAGAGAGACAGATAGAACACTTACTAGAAGCTGCAGGTGCGCTTATCTCATCTCAGTGCTGAAATCACAGCTACACTACTCATTACTGCTGTATAGTCTCCTACATGCTGCTGTAGTTTTACATATATATATATATATATATATATATATATATATATATATATATATATATATATATATATTTGAGAAAGGAGAGCAGGATTGTCCTCTTTTATGTTTGCAGTGTATGGGAGACATCATCGCAGCTAGACTATGCCCTCTAACTGAGAGAAAGCTGAGAATTAGAGATATAGCCTGCAGAGAGGAAAACTGGTGAAAAATGCAGAATAGGGGTCATACACTGGCCAGAAATAGTGTTATTCCTTATGTGCACACGACAGTTTATTCTGAAAAGTCACCTGAAATGACAGCTTTAAAGAGGCTCTGTCACCAGATTTTGCAACCCCTATCTGCTATTGCAGCAGATAGGCGCTTGCAATGTAGATTACAGTAACGTTTTTATTTTTAAAAAACGAGCATTTTTGGCCAAGTTATGGCCATTTTTGTATTTATGCAAATGAGGCTTGCAAAAGTACAACTGGGCGTGTTGAAAAGTAAAAGTACAACTGGGCGTGTATTATGTGCGTACATTGGGGCGTTTTTACTACTTTTACTAGCTGGGCTTTCTGACGAGAAGTATCATCCACTTCTCTTCAGAACGTCCAGCTTCTGGCAGTGCAGATCTGTGACGTCACTCACAGGTCCTGCATCGTGTCGGCCACATCGGCACCAGAGGCTACAGTTGATTCTGCAGCAGCATCAGCGTTTGCAGGTAAGTAGCTACATCGATTTACCTGCAAACGCCGATGCTGCTGCAGAATCATCTGTAGCCTCTGGTGCCGATGTGTCCTCGCTCGTCTGACACGATGCAGGACCTGGGGCAGGAAGTGACGTCACAGCGTGATCTCTCGAGAACACGGCTGTGTCTGCACTGCCAGAAGCTGGGCGTTCTGAAGAGAAGTGGATGATACTTCTCGTCAGAACGCCCAGCTAGTAAAAGTAGTAAACACGCCCCGATGTACGCACATAATACACGCCCAGTTGTACTTTTACTTTTCAACACGCCCAGTTGTACTTTTGCAAGCCTCATTTGCATAAATACAAAAATGGTCATAACTTGGCCAAAAATGCTTGTTTTTAAAAAATAAAAACGTTACTGTAATCTACATTGCAGCGCCTATCTGCTGCAATAGCAGATAGGGGTTGCAAAATCTGGTGACAGAGCCTCTTTAAGTTCAATGTATAAACAGTATGCAGTAAGATACTAGTCCCTCCCCCCAGTGGTGGCCGTAGGCAGCCAGAATTTCATCATTTAACTTCATATCTATGCACAGGATTTGGAGCTCAATGTCAGAAGTAGGAAGCTCTGAGCATCATAAAGATTTTTTAAGAAATTAATCACTGTTTGGAACCTATTACAAAAAAAAAAAACGGTGCAAACATTCACTTTAAAGAGTAAGGCCTAATTCACACTGCCTCGATGCGTGAAAACTGTCCCGTACTGTAATCATGTATTCAGTACGGGACAGTAGTTCCACGGAGAGACAGGGACACCTAGCGTCATAGATAACTATGATGCTAGGAGCCCGGCTCCCTGTAGTGTGTTTGGTCCGGGAAATGCGGCCAATCATGTTTACAGTACGGGACAGTTGTCCTGCAGCGAGGCAGGGACTCCTAGCATCGTACATAAGTATGATGCTAGGAGCCCGGCTCCCTGCACTGTGTTCGGTCCGGGACTTGCGGCCGAAATACGTCCGTAAATTACGGACGTAATTAGTGTGTGTGCCCATACCCTTAGGCTGAAGTCAGCTCACATAGATGTCCTATACAAGCAATCTTCAGCCTGAAAAGAAGTGCCGATCACAGCCGAAGACGCAGGGTGGTCGGCAATGGTGGGGTTCTGAGCACCTGGACTACCACTGATCAAAACTTCTCATATGTCTCTATGACATATCAAGTTTTTTGAAACTACAGTTACTCTTTAAGTACCTTTTGTATTATTACAGAAGATCTTTATTTATCAATGTTTCCTGTCCTTGCTAATCAGATCTAAGAAAAACTACCTGTCCTACTGCATTGTAAGAGCTAAACTGTTGGGAGGGGGGTCTGATAACAAGCTTGGTGACTGTTTCCAGTAGCAACCAGTAGAATTGTAATTGCAGCTCTGCAGTGAGCTTTGTTTCTGTTTCGTAATTATTACTACTACCACCACCACCACCACTACTACTACTACATACTAATTGCAGCACCACACAATATAGGTTCTTACCATGCAGCTCTAATTTAATGCCCTCAGATAATCAGCAAACAAAATAAATAAAAATAATTTACAACTATTTTAGTTGATGTTTTCATCCTTTTATCTGTATGTTATATGAGAGTAGTAGAATTCCTGGAGCTTTGTACTTTGTCCTGTGAACATTAATAAAATAATCTCATCACACAAAATACAGGTGCACAAGGGGGAACTATTGAAGAGTGATAGCACTGCAGCATAAAAGATGATTCAGCACATTGCTGATATCATTTAGTCCTTGCACCTATCTGATAGTATATTACTATTATAATGCTTCATAAAAAATGGGCATTAAAAACTGATCAGCTGTCAGTTTTTCATGGCCGCTTTGCATCCGTGTGTCTCAAAATTTTCATCCATTTCCAGTCCGTCTGTCCATTTTTAATGGCTGTTACCATCTGTTTTTCATGGCCGTTAAAAAAAAAAAAAAAAAAAAAAAAAGGATGGATTTCATTTTTTAGGGCTTTTATTGTACCAACCCCCTTAAAACACCACAGTGCCCATGTAGATAGTGCCGCAATGTCCCTGTAGTTAGTGCCACAATGCCCACTGTAGATAATGCCCACATAGGGCCAGGGCCCACATGGTACCACAGTGTCCACTGTAAATAGTCCCACAGAGCCCACATATAAAGTGCCATAGTGCCCACATATAAAGTGCCAGTGCCCACATAGTGCCACAGTGCCCACTATAGATAGAGCTACAGTGCCCACATAGTACCACAGTGCCCACATATGAAGTGACATTGTGCCCAAATAGTGCCACAGTGCGCATTGCAAATAATGCCACAGTGCTCACATAGCACCATAATGCCCACATATAAAGTGACATAGTGCCAGAGCACACATAGTGCTACAGTGCTCATGTAGATAGCAACCCCCCCTCTAGATAGTGCCACAGTGCCCATGTAGATAGTAACCCCCCCCCCTCTAGATAGTGCCACTGTAACTCCCTGTAGGAGCAGAATCCCTCTGGCCGGGAATTCCGCTCATAAACTGAGCACCAGATGTCTCTGTTCATATGTGGACAGTGACATCAGGTTTTTCCTCTAAGAGTAGAATCCCCTGCCAGAGCACCGGCAGCGCTTTGGCCGGGGATTCCGCTCCAGGAGTAGCCCCTGACGTCACTGTGCATATATGGATAGTGACGCCTGTGGTTTCTCCAGGAGGGGAATCTCCGGCCAGAGCGTCGGCAAAGCTCTGGCCGGTTATTCCGCCCCAGGAGTAGCCACTGACGTCACTATCCATATATAGATCATGACGCCGGGGGCTTCTCCAGGAGCGGAATCCCCGTCCAGAGCAGGGTCTGGTCGCCAGGGATTCCGCTCCTACAGGGAGCTACAGGCAGGGGGTGCTATCTACTGGGGGGGTTTGTGCTAACTACAGGGGGGTGCTATCTACATGGGGGGATGCCATCTACGGGGGGGGGGGGGCGGGTCAAAGGCATCCCCTGACGCCACTGTCCATATATGGACAGTGACATCAAGGGCTTTCCCAAGACAGGAGTCTCCGGCCAGAGATCTTGCGATGCTCTGGCTTGGGACTCCATAGTTGAAAGTCCTGACTTCACTGTTCATATATGGACAGTGCGTCAGGGACTTACCCGGGCTCAGCGCTCAAAGTAGCGCTGTGTGCTGGGAGTCCTCGCCCAGGATCAGTTTTTGACGGCCGTTACAAGGATTGATTCCTGTAAAATGGCCTGTAAAAACGGATCCATTGACTTCTATGGGAGCCGTCTGCCCGTGAAAAGGGCATGTCCTATTTTTTGACGGCTGGTATTCATGGGCCGTATTCATGGGTATTCATGGGCCATCTATCGGTGAATACACCGATAAAACTTCATTGTTCTGAAAACGGCTGTGTGACTGCCATTAAAAAAATGTCCGTCACACGGCTGTTTTTCACTGTCGTGTGAATGTAGCCTTATATAAAGGGATATAAAGTTATATGATACAATGTGACCATGCACCCTGAAAAACTGTTAAAGGGTCAATACTCTCTGCTGCCTGATAATCATTCTCTGCAAACTGACGGGACAATTACTGGACATGGTAGAAAATGCATCTTGAAGATGACAACTGACAGCATAAACTCCATATGTGGCTATTAATAGGCTGCCATGTTCTGCCTGCAATCTGGTCAGGTAGTCTTAAATACAGGCTGCTGATACAAGACTGTTCTATCACATGACACCTAGTTGTCGAGTGTTGCATTCAATTCCAGTTTTGCAACTTTTTTCCCCGACCTTTCTGAAGGAAAGAAGATTCCATTATCTCATAGGTTTTAGTTGTTGCTTTGACTGAACTAAAACATTGGGTCATATGGGAATTTATTTTGGATGTTTTTATGTGTATCATACATACAGAAATGCTACTAGGATGACTTAAAATGGTTCTTTTTTGTATAATTAAAAGTTATAACATTTTCCAATGTACTTTCTGTATTAATTTCTCATGGTTTTCAAGATCTCTGTTATTCAGTAGGAACATTTATTGTTTACTTCTCGTGGAAAAATTCTGTCCATGGTCATGTGATGGACACAGGTGTTGGGATCATTAGAACATACAGCTCTGATACACACACTGTAACTGTAACGAGCCGTGCACCTGTGTGTCCATCACATGACCATGGACAGCATTTATCCACTTGAAGTAAACAATTAATGTTCCTACTGAGTAACAACAAGCAGAAGTCTTGAAAATCATGAGAAAATACAGAAAGTAAATTTAAAAATTGTATAACTTTTAATTATAAAAAAAATGGATTCATTTTGCTGAAGCCGAATAACCGAATAACCCCTTTAAATAGAGAACTATGTAGAGAGCATCACTATAAATATGTAGTGGCACTGGGACTCAAGGACTAGTCAGCAGCACAGGGACGTAACATTGAGGATTTCAGAGCCACCATTTATGTTCCTACCGATTCAACAATATTAGTATAAATGTATCAAAACTATCTAACAAAGTTCTATTTTAAAATTCTGAAGTTTTGCATGTATTTTTGAGCACACAAATAACACAAAACTGTATTCGGACTGGTAATTTTTGCATCCATGCCTGTTACAAATTACCTTATATACAAATATCCAATGCAATAGTATCACATCTTCAAATACAGATCACTTGTCAGGACTTTTGTGCTTTGTTTATGGTCCTGGGAAGATTTTTTTTCCGAAAAGACATTCATTCCAAACAAAAAACACATTTGTCCACCATTATATTGTTTAGGGTGAAAGCCTTGAGCTCAGTATTTTCAGGAAACTAATTTTCCCTACATGATTGTGAGACATTTGACATTAAAGGGGTTGTCTGGTTTGGACAATTCTTTTGGTTAGAAAGGTTCCCTGACGATAAGTTGATCACATGGTTTCCGACCCCCAGCAATCAGTGGTAAACTGTGAGGGAACCCAGCAGCAAGTATTTAATTTCCCTGTAGCGCCACCATAGAGGCAAAGAAGCATTACAGAGTTCTCACCTAAAATAATGGGCTGTTTGTGTAAAGCACGATGTTATGGGCAAGAGGTGCTCTTTGTAGCCTCTTGTTACACTGGCTAATACGGGACCTGAAAGGTTTGGACCTCTTCTTTTAATTAGAAGTTCCTAGTAGGATTCTTACAAGAAAAAAACAAAAAAAGGAGAAGACGGTGCTCCTCTAAGGTGATAGCGTTCGGGAATGGATTCAATAAGAGAATGGTGAATCTAGATAGACTCACCTGACAGAGTTGTGCAGGATCATCACCACAACTCAACTTTAGGACATATCGGATCGATTCGACCCTGATGTCAGCACACTATGCAGGCCTCCGGAGTGGACTCCGAGTGTGTAGCTCCAATGCAGGAGGTTGTCTCGTAATCATTTCACTTATATCTTTCTATACCTTTTCACTAATAGGATTCTTGAAAATAGGTTCGAAACCAGGCAACCCTTTTAAATCCTTGACTCGCATATACAGCAACTTTCTAAGGTATACACGACGACCTGTTGACTTTATGAATAGGAGAGATCTGATAGTAGAAAAGGTAAACTGTCAGCCAGTTGGCGGGCTATTTTATAATAGTCTGTGCCTTCTGCTCCATTTGCTGCCTTTTCTGATCACAAAAGAAGTAACTTAGAATATCAGACATATATAAGGAAAATGAAGTATATGCCCCCTAATCGGTAACTCTACACATTCGCTGGTTCATTGTCTAAGAATATTTTGCACACATAATATCATATGCACATCGTACATCGACGTGTAATGAATTAACGTAAGACATTCAAATTAAAGCAAGATATTAAAATCTTTATTTTGCTAGGGACAAACATGTCACTTCACTGTTATTAAATGTGTCTGCTGTATACATGGTATATGTGTACACATTAATATAGCTTACTATGTGTAAATAGGAGAATAGCCAGAAGGCAGTCAGTACATACATACCAGGAGGGGGCAGCAAGTCACTCCGAGGAGAGAGAATAATCATACACAGTGTGACATGCTCCAATTTGCTGTTCAGTCTGACCCGCTAGATAAAGTTCAGTGGATGGCCAAACGTAGGATAACTGATCAGTCCTATTTTGTGGGAACTTTGTTACCCTTAACGTCCGCATCAGATTTCATGTCGAAAATGGTGCAATCGGCTGGCAAAAGTGTAATATTTATGGCCAGCTTGTTTGTAGGCAATGCAGCTTGTGTGTAGGTAAAGGGGTTTTTTAACCAGTAAAAATTGATGGTCAGGATAGACCATCAATAGCTGATGGGTCGGGATCCGACTCCTGGACACCACTGATCAGCTGTTTTGAAGGGGGTGCAGACTCGTATGAGCGCTGTTGCCCCTTCATTTCTACTTGCTCACTGTGAATCTTCGACACACATGTAGCGGCGATTCACAGTATTGTAGCCTTCTCCCATTCACTTCAATGCAAGTAGAAGGCTGCAATACCTGTGAATCTCCGCTACATGTGTGTCGAAGATTCACAGTGAGCAAGTAGAAATAAAGGGGGAAACAGCGCTCGTACGAGCGCTGCGCCCCCTTCTAAATAACTGATCGGCGGGGGTCCCGGGAGTTGGACCGCGACCCATCAGCTATTGATGGCCTATCCTGAGGATAGGCCTTCAAATTTTACTGGCTGGAATATATGCTATGTGCCTATATGCAAATATGTTGTCTGCCTTGGTAGTGTACAGAACATCACATTTGATTGTTACTAATAGTCGTATTTTATGATTTATTTTCATTGTATAATTTGTGCTGCATGCGTGTATAGTAAACGGAGTCGTAGCTGATAACACAGATTATGTTAGACACAATTTATGCAACCAGAGATTATATTGTACTTACTCTGAGTGCAGAAGAGTCCTGTCCAGCCGGGAGTACATTTACATTCCCCATCATATGCACTACATTCAGCATCATTGTGGCAGTTACACGTGTGGATACAGTCTGGACCCCATAGACCAGGGGGGCATTCTGTAAAAATATAAGACCCCAAGAGAGAAAATTAGAAGTCGGTAATATAACATAAAACTGGTCAGCAAATATTCACTTTTATACTATTTTATATTTCTAGAATATCTGCTCAAAAAGTTTTCAATGGAATTCCAGAAATGCTTGTGCCAAAAAAGTTAGTTCAACTGTACTAAAAACACAAATTTTATGTGATTCTGTGTTTTTATTTATTTCCAGCACTGCCACTACCAAAAAGAATATTATTTAAGTCAATTAGAGTAGATTCAGGAGCAGGTCAGCATCTGCTGCAAGTTCTGTATTTTATATAACAAGTAATTGAATTGTATCGCTATGCGGGCTATGCTGGCTGCACAGCAATAAATTACATTACCATATAGTATCTCTTCCCACAGAAAAAAACTCAGTATGGGGACAGAAGCGTTTCTGGATTCTGCTGCTTCACATAGTCCTACATTATGTTCCAAATACATAAAATGATAATTTCACAAAAGTAAAGGATGCTGTGTGACTAAGTGCAACTTACCATCAGAGCAATCGCTGCCTATCCAGCCAGGGTAGCACTGGCAAGATCCATCAATGGGGTTGCAGGTTGCGTTGTTGCTGCATATACAGAATTCTGCACAACTTCGACCAAATCTTCCACTAGGACATACTTTAAAAATAGAGGAATAAAATATTCACACTGCAAACGGAATCTCCTCTCTATATAATGAGCAAGTACCATTTACCACTATAGTGGCAGAGGAAGTCTCAGGCAAGTTTGGCTCTCAATTGCATGCTGGTAGTTGTAGTTGCATTACAGCTGGCAAACTATAATGTTTCTAACGTACAGATGTAGTTAAGTTTATCTTGACTCTGATAACTTGCTGCAGCGTGATATCACACAAAAAAGGCATTGAAAGTCAAGTTAAAGTTTCTTGACCCTGTGTATTTAATGTGTTAAAGTCATCATAAATATGGCTACATCTGTACAGCAGAAAAAGCCCTTGCTCCATCAATGGAACCTCAAAATTTTCATACCCCACTTCACTTAGCTAGGGGGGGGGGGCAGGCGGGGCATGTACCCCGGGCTTAACTTAGAAGGGGCGCCAGAGCCACCCCCTCCTGCACTATAATTGTACCTGCGTCTATAGGACACAGGTACAAAGTTACTAGTACAAAGGCGCTGAATGGCCGGGCACGGAACGTACCCGGCCATTCAGCGCCTTTGTACTAGTGAAGCAGCGCGATACCTTGCGCCACTTGCATCGTTGAAAGGCGCTGATTGACAGGGAAAGTCTTTCCCAGTTCAACCCCAGGAGATCTGCGCAGAAGAGAGCAGGTCTCCATTGCTGCCGGACGGCATGGGAGCAGGATTAAGGTGAGTTTGAATAGTTTGTTATTTTATCGTAATAAAAAAGTGTGTGGCATTATCTATTGGGGGTGGCTTTACCTACAGGGGGGCTTTATCTACGGGGGGCTTTATCTACCGGGGGGGCTTTATCTGCCAGGGGGGGCTTTTTCTACAGTGGGCTCTATCTACAGGGGAGGCTATATACTGGGGTGGGCTATATGTGGAGCACTATATACAGGGGTGGGCTATATCTACAGGGGGGCTATATACAGGGGTGGGCTATCTGTGGAGCACTATATACAGGGGTGGGCTATAACTACAGGGGTGGGCTATCTATGGAGCACTATAGGGGGAGCTGTATGTGGGACACTATATACAGGAGTGGGCTGTATGAGGGCACTATCTAGAGGGGGCTCTATGGGGGGCAGTATCTACAGGGGGCTCTATGGCAGGCACTATCTACAGGGGGCACAGTGTGTGTGTGTGTGTGTGTGTGTGTGTGTGAGACACGGTGTATGGTGCTATTATAATTAGAGGTGCAGTGTATGGCACTATTATATTTAGGGGCGTAGTGTGTGGTATAATGAGAATTTTATCTTTGTTTATAGGTGTAGAAATGTCGGAAAAGTGAGAAGCTGAAGACATATGAGCGGCAAACTGCAGAAATGGGCTGTGACCGGGAGAATTCATCATAGAGGTCTGGACCGGATGGAGAAAAAGAACTAGAATCTGAGATGTCACCGGTGAGTCACTTAATGTAAATGTTTATTCTGCCTCTAATCAGTAATGTAGTTACTGTATGATCTGCAGCGAAATGCTGGGTGGTATGATTAAGATATGATTTTTTTTTTTGTGAAACAGCATCTCCCAGCATATCCTTACCATTGTTCGGGCCATGCTGGGAGCTGGAAACAATTTAGTGCAAACCTATAAGGCAGGGTTTGCACTAAATTGAGCTTTATTTGTGCTGGTGCTGTATATATGTAATGAGCTGGTTTCTGGGCTGTATTTATGTACTGAGAACTATTCTGGTGTTGTGTATAGAACTATATTGCTTGTAAAATGTACAAATATTTTTATGCTTGAATTACATAAAAAGAAATGTGGAAAAGAAATGACACGTCGGTTGGTAGAGAAAAAAAACATGGCGAGGGGGAAGGAGATGTCGGGAAAGAGGTTGGGGGGGGGGCTCCAAACTGAATCTTTCCCCGGGTGCTGGAGAACCTAGCTACGCCTCTGCCCCACTCCTAGAGCTCCTTTTTTATAAAATATTCGCTGCTTACTGCACTCTCATTATCTACATAGGTAAGCATTTTAGTTATGGTCATCTGTAAAATATTAAAGCAGTGGGCGTTAGGTGCACCCATTATGTGTCCACAAAGTGCACAAACCTGCCTACTTGCTGTCTATCTCAATCAGCAGCTCAAGAGAGCTGACAGCAACCCTGTTTGGAAAAGGAAAAGATCAGCACAGATCCTGCACAATATACCAATTCAGTCAATAGATGGAAGCAGCGTGCTCTCTGAAATACAGCTCAGATAGTTGTATACTAGGTCTACTACTTATCGCCCACTGGTTTAAAGGGGTTGTTAAGGACTAGAAAAACATAGCTGCTTTCTTCCAGAAACAGCGCCACACCTGTCTATAGGTTGTGTCTGGTATTGCAGAACAGCTCCATTGAAGTGAATGGGGATAAGCTGCAATACCACACAACACACAACCTGTGAATAGTTGTGCCACTGTTTTATGGAAGAAATTAGCCATGTTTTCTAACCTTGGATAACAATTTTAACCATTGTGGCTCCCAAATAAATATCTGGAGATGCATGAATGCTTGGACAGGTGATTGCCCTGTTTTCAGCTATCTACAATTTGGGACCCAGGTCTGCATGTGTGCAAAGTAGGACGCAACACCTCTTAAAAAGAGTGTATGGCAGGGGTTGCCTTACTAGAATGAATGTTTCATTATAGGGCAATAGTATAATTTACCAATGCTTTTTTTTCTTCCACTAGATACCCATTTAGATTTGGTACAAAGACAATGGAGGCCACCATTCCTGGACATGGTATATATCAGCCATAGCTCATTTGGTATCCATACATTTGAATTATTGATATCAGAATATTATATCAGAATAAAAAATGTTGATCAGCTGCATCCCAACGATAATGTCTGGAAATTTGACCAAAGCCACATAGGCAAAAGCCAAAGATTTCAAGCTTTCCAGACTGGAATTGGTGGCAGCGCCAGATAGGGTGCACAAGTAAGTCCTCCGGTGAGCCAGTCCTTCCTTGTCTACTGGCCATGTTTAAGAACAATGGGGCAGATTTATTACTGTGTCTGGGTCTACAAGTGTCAAAAAAAAACAACATTTTTTTTAAAAAAGTGTCCAGAAAAGGGGCTTGTCTTTGCTAGAAAGGGTGTATTTTTTTTAATAGGACGTGGCTTAAAATGCTCCAATGTGCACCAAAAATGTGGCAAAAAGTGCAAACAAGATGTGACAAAATTATCCTACAGCATTCACCATGGTGATAAATTTGACGCATTATGTGCCTGCCTGATCTGAGTTTACGCTGACTATTAACCAATTAGTGACCACCAATACTCCTTTTCAGGGTGGTCACTAAGCAGACCTAAGGCTAGGCCTAGTCTAAGTCCTGCACGGGTGTCCCATGCAGGCTAGAGCGGGTGCTCGGCTGTGTTATGACAGATGGGCATCTGGTCTAACCGTGGCGATCGAAGTTTACTCAGCTCGCAAACATTTAATCTCTTGGACGCCATGGTCAATAGCAAAGGCAGCATCTAAGTAGTTTCAGAGGGAGGGGGTTCCCACTGTCACCTATTAGTGGCTTGCAAATGCAATTGCGTACCGCCGATAGGTTGCCATGGTAGCTGGGGCCCAACAAAGGCCCTAGGCCTGCCATGGCTCTATGCCTACAAGGCCATGCCAGTTTTACAATGCCAGGCACTAATGCTTTGGCATACTAAGTATACCAAAGAATTAGATAAGGGGTAAAATGATCGTATAGTGAAGTCCCCTGGTGGGACAAAAAATGTGTTAATTACTGTCAAATAAAAATTATTAACAGGTGAACAGTTAAAAAAAAAAAAATGTCCATAAAAAGTGGTTTTATTTGGTAAAAGTGTAAAAAAAAAATACAAAACACCCATGATGTATCACCGCGATCATAATGACTCAAAGTAAAAGCTGTAAAAAACCCTGCAAAGAATAACGCAGAATTGCAATTTTTTCCATTGCCTCCCCCAAATGCAAAAATAAAATATTTTAGTTCAAAAGGGTTTTTAACCCCTTCCCGCCCTAGCCACTTTTGACCTTCCTGACAGAGCCTCATTTTTCAAATCTGACATGTTCACTTTATGTGGTAATAACTCTGGAATGCTTTCACCTATCCAAGCGATTCTGAGATTGTTTTCTCGTGACACATTGCACTTTAAGTTACTAGCAAAATTTGCTCGATATGTTCTATATTTAATTGTGAATAACACCGAAAATTAGCGAAAAATTGCAAAAATTAGCATTTTTCTCAATTTAAATGTATCTGCTTGTAAGACAGGCAGTTATACCACACAAAATGGTTGCTAATTAACATCACCCATATGTCTACTTTAGATTGGCATCGTTTTTTGAACATCCTTTTATTTTTCTATGACATCACAAGGCCTACAACTTTAGCAGCAATTTCTCACATTTTCAAGAAAATGTCAAAAGGCCATTTTTACAGGGGCCAGTTCAGTTGTGAAGTGGCTTTGAGGGCCTTATATATTAGAAACCCCCAAAAAGTCACCCCATTTTAAAAACTTCACCCCTCAAAGTATTCAAAACAGCATTTAGAAAATGTCTTAACCCTTTACACATTTCACAGGAATTAAAGCAAAGTAGAGGTGGAATTTACAAATTTCATATTTATTGGCAGAAATAAATTTTTAATACTATTTTTTTATTACACAGAAGGTTTTAGCAGAGAAATTCAACTCAATATTTGTTGCCCAGTCTCTGCAGTTTTAGGAAATATCCCACATGTGGTCGTAGCGTGCTACTGGAATGAAGCACAGGCCTCAGAAGCAAAGGAACACCTAGTGGATTTTGGGGCCTTATTTTGTTAGAAGGGCTCTTGCAGTGACAAAACAGTACAAATCCCCCAAAAGTGACCCCATCTGGGAAACTAGACACCTCAAGGAAATTATCTAGGGGTATGGTGAGCATTTTGACCGCACAGGTTTTTTACAGAATTTATTGGAAGTAGGCCGTGAAAATTAAAATCAACATTTATTCAAAGAAAATTTAGGTTTAGCCATTTTTTTTCTCATTTCCACAAGGACTGAAGGAGAAAAAGCACCGTAAAATTTGTAAAGCAATGTCTCCCGAGTAAAACAATACCCCACATGTGGTAATAAACGGATATTTGAACACAGGGCATGGCTTAGAAGGGATGGAGTGCCATTTGGCTTTGGGAGATCACATTTAGCAGGAATGGTTTGAGAGGCCTTGTCACATTTACAAAGCCCCTGAGGGGACTAAACAGTGGAAACCCCCCACAAGTGACCCCATCTGGGAAACTAGACACCTCAAGGAAATTATCTAGGGGTATGGTAAGCATTTTGACCGCACAGGTTTTTTACAGAATTTATTGGAATTAGGCCGTGAAAATTAAAATCAACATTTATTCAAAGAAAATTTAGGTTTAGCCATTTTTTTTCTCATTTCCACAAGGACTGAAGGAGAAAAAGCACCGTAAAATTTGTAAAGCAATGTCTCCCGAGTAAAACAATACCCCACATGTGGTAATAAACGGATATTTGAACACAGGGCATGGCTTAGAAGGGATGGAGTGCCATTTGGCTTTGGGAGATCACATTTAGCAGGAATGGTTTGAGAGGCCTTGTCACATTTACAAAGCCCCTGAGGGGACTAAACAGTGGAAACCCCCCACAAGTGACCCCATTTCGGAAACTACACCCATTGAGGAAATTATCTAGGGGTATAGTGAGAATTTTTAGTTTTGTTTTAGGTGGTTTTTTTTTACAATTTTTAAATGATCAAATTTTAAATGGGGCTGGTCAGTAGAAAAATTAATAATTGGTCATGGCCAGTATGGGAGACAGAAAAGGTGAATAATGAATAAATAAATTAAAAATCCAAGGAGGTATGATATATTTTGAAACATTGGTTCATGCACAGGCCGGGATTTGTGGGACATGTCTCACAATGGTATGTGGTGTCCTTACGAATGCCTCGCTTGGCACACACACGGCATTTTTTTTGGGGCTTCTTTTTTTTTTCAGTGGGGGGGATTTCTGTCGGGAAATGCTGGCCGGGAATTATCCTACTGACGGAAGAGCCAGATGAACTGCCCTCTTCTTCCTGGTTACCAAACATCAGGGACTTTATGACCTTTTCCTGAAATTGCAGGAACGTACCTCCACTGCTGGCATATCTATAGAGGACAAAGGCGTTGTATAAAGCCATCTGTGTAAGATGCACAGACAGCTTCTTATACCATACTCTGGTCTTGCGCATGGCGTTGTATGGTTTTATAACCTGGTCGGACAGGTCAACGCCACCCATATACTTGTTGTACTCCTGTACACAATATGGTTTTGGGACTTGGGAAGTGGATCCACGTACAGGGACTAGGCTGCATCTGCTGTCGTGTATGCTGGTCAGTATAAGGACGTCCCTTTTATCCTTATACTTTAGGAGGAGCAGATTGTCGCAGCAGAAAGCTTTGCTCTCTCCTAATTTTAGGATCTGACCCAGCAATGTTTTGGGGAGGCCCTTCTTATTTTTGCGGATTGTTCCGCATGCCAAGGTGGATCTGGACAAGAGAACTTTTACTAAGGGGACACTGTTATAAAAGTTGTCCAGATAAAGATGATAGCCTTTCCCAAGTAAAGGATGGATAAGATCCCATACGATCTTTCCACTAATTCCAAGGAAAGGGGGGCATTCTGGGGGATCTATATGGGAGTCTTTTCCCTCATAGACCCTAAAGGAGTAGGTGTAACCGGTGGCACTTTCGCACAGCTTGTAGAGCTTTATGCCGTACCGGGCTCTTTTATTGGGTAGATACTGCCTGAAGTGCAGTCTACCCTTGAAGCTGACTAGGGATTCATCTACCGAAATATTTTGCTGGGGGGTATAAACGTGGGAAAAAATTTGGGAGTAGTGGGCAATCAATGGTCGTATTTTATATAGCCTATCAAAATTTGGGTCCTGTGGGGGTGGGCACTGGCTATTATCATTGTAATGAAGGAATTTCAGGATGGCTTCGAAGCGCTTCCTTGGCATTACTGTGCGGTAAATGGGGGTGTTATATAAAATATCAAGGGACCAATAGTCTCTAATCCTAGGCTTTTTTATTAGGCCAAAACTTAAAAATATGCCCCAAAACTTCCGCAATTCCACTAGGTTTGTGGGGGTCCAATTTTGGCTTCTCCCATAATAAGAGTCAGGGTTCTGGGCGATAAATTGTTCCGCATAGATGTTGGTCTGCTGGACCATTAACGCTAAAAGGGAGTCTGAAAAAAAAAGGTTAAAATAATCAATGGGGCTGAAACCCGTCATTTCAATTTGAATGCCTGAGCGGGCTGTAAACTCAGGCACCTGGGGGGTATAATTCTCTGCAGCTTCCCAGGTCAGCTCAGGCAGATCAGGAACTACGGCTCTTCTACGCCGACTGGGGGGTGCAGATTCAGAGTCACTGGATGCAGAGGAAGATGGAAGCACGAACTGCTCCTCACCTTCACTTGCGCTGTCCGTGTCGGAACACAGCATTGCAGATGCTTCCTCGGCTAAAAAGACTCTTTTGGCCATACTGAAAAACTTGTGCTACCTAACTAACTAAAAACAGGTTAGTGGGCACAAAAGGGCAGAAAAGCGGCAGATCGCTGGTTTTTTTTAACTTACGCACTGTATTTATTCCTGTCTCCGTCTCTCACAAGCTCTCTGACAGGAAAGAGCTTGTCAGAGACGGAGATGCCGGCAAACCACGGCTCCTGCGCTGTGATTGGCCTGTCAGTACTGACCAATCACAGCTCGTTTCCGGCACAGGGACCACTCTGATTGGTCCTGTTTGAATCCTGCTTTGTGATCGGGACGCTGTCACCATGTCTGTTGACATGGTGACACTTTGATGCTTGGGCATGCACAGCTTCCCCATGGCTCCTCTATCCCCCCCACGGGTGCAATAGGCAGGCACCACTGCTACTGCGCTGTGATTGGCCTGTCAGTACTGACCAATCACAGCTCGTTTCCGGCACAGGGACCACTCTGATTGGTCCTGTTTGAATCCTGCTTTGCGATCGGGACACTGTCACCATGTCTGTTGACATGGTGACAGTTTGAAGCTTGGGCATGCACAGCTTCCCCATGGCTCCTCTATTCCCCCCACGGGTGCAATAGGCAGGCAACACTGCTCCTGCGCTATGATTGGCCTGTCAGTACTGACCAATCACAGCTCGTTTCCGGCACAGGGACCACTCTGATTGGTCCTGTTTGAATCCTGCTTTGCGATCGGGACGCTGTCACCATGTCTGTTGACATGGTGACAGTTTGAAGCTTGGGCATGCACAGCTTCCCCATGGCTCCTCTATTCCCCCACGGGTGCAAAAGGCAGGCACACACCGCTCATACTCGGAACTGGCTCCCGGCCGCTTTCGGAAGGAGACGCCGACGTGGCCTTGCTCGTGCAACTCCAGGTGGGCTTGAGGCTTCCGAAAATGCCATAAAAAAAAAAAGATTTTTTTATTATGAAGGTAGAAAAATCAGCGGGACCGACCCGCGAGCGAAGCCGACGGGGAGTTCCAGGAGGTCGGCATGAGTTGGCCGTGCATACCGCTAAAGCCCTCAAACTCCGAGGCTGGCGCTGAGGAGCTCATACACGGCTGCAACCGGGCTGGCACGGCTTCCCCATGGCTCCTCTATCCCCCCAAGGATGCCATAGGCAGGCACACGCCGCTCATACCCGGAGCGGGCACACCGCCGCTGACATGCATCCTTCGCGGACCGGAAGTGCTTGTCAGCCGGCTGGACACAACGGGACTCGCCGCGGGCGCTGTGGAGCTCCCACAAGGAAGCTGCCGGCATGTACAAGCTCCCCAGGGGCCCCTCTATCCCCCCACGGGTGCAAAAGGCAGGCACACGCCGCTCATACTCGGAACTGGCTCCCGGCCGCTTTCGGAAGGAGACGCCGACGTGGCCTTGCTCGTGCAACTCCAGGTGGGCTTGAGGCTTCCGAAAATGCCATAAAAAAAAAAAGATTTTTTTATTATGAAGGTAGAAAAATCAGCGGGACCGACCCGCGAGCGAAGCCGACGGGGAGTTCCAGGAGGTCGGCATGAGTTGGCCGTGCATACCGCTAAAGCCCTCAAACTCCGAGGCTGGCGCTGAGGAGCTCATACACGGCTGCAACCGGGCTGGCACGGCTTCCCCATGGCTCCTCTATCCCCCCAAGGATGCCATAGGCAGGCACACGCCGCTCATACCCGGAGCGGGCACACCGCCGCTGACATGCATCCTTCGCGGACCGGAAGTGCTTGTCAGCCGGCTGGACACAACGGGACTCGCCGCGGGCGCTGTGGAGCTCCCACAAGGAAGCTGCCGGCATGTACAAGCTCCCCAGGGGCCCCTCTATCCCCCCACGGGTGCAAAAGGCAGGCACACGCCGCTCATACTCGGAACTGGCTCCCGGCCGCTTTCGGAAGGAGACGCCGACGTGGCCTTGCTCGTGCAACTCCAGGTGGGCTTGAGGCTTCCGAAAATGCCATAAAAAAAAAAAGATTTTTTTATTATGAAGGTAGAAAAATCAGCGGGACCGACCCGCGAGCGAAGCCGACGGGGAGTTCCAGGAGGTCGGCATGAGTTGGCCGTGCATACCGCTAAAGCCCTCAAACTCCGAGGCTGGCGCTGAGGAGCTCATACACGGCTGCAACCGGGCTGGCACGGCTTCCCCATGGCTCCTCTATCCCCCCAAGGATGCCATAGGCAGGCACACGCCGCTCATACCCGGAGCGGGCACACCGCCGCTGACATGCATCCTTCGCGGACCGGAAGTGCTTGTCAGCCGGCTGGACACAACGGGACTCGCCGCGGGCGCTGTGGAGCTCCCACAAGGAAGCTGCCGGCATGTACAAGCTCCCCAGGGGCCCCTCTATCCCCCCACGGGTGCAAAAGGCAGGCACACGCCGCTCATACTCGGAAACTGGCTCCCGGCCGCTTTCGGAAGGAGACGCCGACGTGGCCTTGCTCGTGCAACTCCAGGTGGGCTTGAGGCTTCCGAAAATGCCATAAAAAAAAAAAGATTTTTTTATTATGAAGGTAGAAAAATCAGCGGGACCGACCCGCGAGCGAAGCCGACGGGGAGTTCCAGGAGGTCGGCATGAGTTGGCCGTGCATACCGCTAAAGCCCTCAAACTCCGAGGCTGGCGCTGAGGAGCTCATACACGGCTGCAACCGGGCTGGCACGGCTTCCCCATGGCTCCTCTATCCCCCCAAGGATGCCATAGGCAGGCACACGCCGCTCATACCCGGAGCGGGCACACCGCCGCTGACATGCATCCTTCGCGGACCGGAAGTGCTTGTCAGCCGGCTGGACACAACGGGACTCGCCGCGGGCGCTGTGGAGCTCCCACAAGGAAGCTGCCGGCATGTACAAGCTCCCCAGGGGCCCCTCTATCCCCCCACGGGTGCAAAAGGCAGGCACACGCCGCTCATACTCGGAACTGGCTCCCGGCCGCTTTCGGAAGGAGACGCCGACGTGGCCTTGCTCGTGCAACTCCAGGTGGGCTTGAGGCTTCCGAAAATGCCATAAAAAAAAAAAGATTTTTTTATTATGAAGGTAGAAAAATCAGCGGGACCGACCCGCGAGCGAAGCCGACGGGGAGTTCCAGGAGGTCGGCATGAGTTGGCCGCTCCTACCGCTCTTGCCCTCAAACTCCGACGCTGGCGCTGAGGAGCTCGTACACGGCTGCAACCGGGCTGGCACGGCTTCCCCATGGCTCCTCTATCCCCCCCAGGATGCCATAGGCAGGCACACGCCGCTCACACCCGGAGCGGGCACACCGCCGCTGACATGCATCCTTCGCGGACCGGAAGTGCTTGTCAGCCGGCTGGACACAACGGGACTCGCCGCGGGCGCTGTGGAGCTCCCACAAGGAAGCTGCCGGCATGTACAAGCTCCCCAGGGGCCCCTCTATCCCCCCACGGGTGCAAAAGGCAGGCACACGCCGCTCATACTCGGAACTGGCTCCCGGCCGCTTTCGGAAGGAGACGCCGACGTGGCCTTGCTCGTGCAACTCCAGGTGGGCTTGAGGCTTCCGAAAATGCCATAAAAAAAAAAAGATTTTTTTATTATGAAGGTAGAAAAATCAGCGGGACCGACCCGCGAGCGAAGCCGACGGGGAGTTCCAGGAGGTCGGCATGAGTTGGCCGCTCCTACCGCTCTTGCCCTCAAACTCCGACGCTGGCGCTGAGGAGCTCGTACACGGCTGCAACCGGGCTGGCACGGCTTCCCCATGGCTCCTCTATCCCCCCCAGGATGCCATAGGCAGGCACACGCCGCTCACACCCGGAGCGGGCACACCGCCGCTGACATGCATCCTTCGCGGACCGGAAGTGCTTGTCAGCCGGCTGGACACAACGGGACTCGCCGCGGGCGCTGTGGAGCTCCCACAAGGAAGCTGCCGGCATGTACAAGCTCCCCAGGGGCCCCTCTATCCCCCCACGGGTGCAAAAGGCAGGCACACGCCGCTCATACTCGGAACTGGCTCCCGGCCGCTTTCGGAAGGAGACGCCGACGTGGCCTTGCTCGTGCAACTCCAGGTGGGCTTGAGGCTTCCGAAAATGCCATAAAAAAAAAAAGATTTTTTTATTATGAAGGTAGAAAAATCAGCGGGACCGACCCGCGAGCGAAGCCGACGGGGAGTTCCAGGAGGTCGGCATGAGTTGGCCGCTCCTACCGCTCTTGCCCTCAAACTCCGACGCTGGCGCTGAGGAGCTCGTACACGGCTGCAACCGGGCTGGCACGGCTTCCCCATGGCTCCTCTATCCCCCCCAGGATGCCATAGGCAGGCACACGCCGCTCACACCCGGAGCGGGCACACCGCCGCTGACATGCATCCTTCGCGGACCGGAAGTGCTTGTCAGCCGGCTGGACACAACGGGACTCGCCGCGGGCGCTGTGGAGCTCCCACAAGGAAGCTGCCGGCATGTACAAGCTCCCCAGGGGCCCCTCTATCCCCCCACGGGTGCAAAAGGCAGGCACACGCCGCTCATACTCGGAACTGGCTCCCGGCCGCTTTCGGAAGGAGACGCCGACGTGGCCTT
Source organism: Rhinoderma darwinii (assembly GCF_050947455.1). Classification (NCBI taxonomy): domain Eukaryota; kingdom Metazoa; phylum Chordata; class Amphibia; order Anura; family Rhinodermatidae; genus Rhinoderma; species Rhinoderma darwinii. Next base: position 328,853,506 of record NC_134689.1, read on the forward strand.
GCTCGTGCAACTCCAGGTGGGCTTGAGGCTTCCGAAAATGCCATAAAAAAAAAAAGATTTTTTTATTATGAAGGTAGAAAAATCAGCGGGACCGACCCGCGAGCGAAGCCGACGGGGAGTTCCAGGAGGTCGGCATGAGTTGGCCGCTCCTACCGCTCTTGCCCTCAAACTCCGACGCTGGCGCTGAGGAGCTCGTACACGGCTGCAACCGGGCTGGCACGGCTTCCCCATGGCTCCTCTATCCCCCCCAGGATGCCATAGGCAGGCACACGCCGCTCACACCCGGAGCGGGCACACCGCCGCTGACATGCATCCTTCGCGGACCGGAAGTGCTTGTCAGCCGGCTGGACACAACGGGACTCGCCGCGGGCGCTGTGGAGCTCCCACAAGGAAGCTGCCGGCATGTACAAGCTCCCCAGGGGCCCCTCTATCCCCCCACGGGTGCAAAAGGCAGGCACACGCCGCTCATACTCGGAACTGGCTCCCGGCCGCTTTCGGAAGGAGACGCCGACGTGGCCTTGCTCGTGCAACTCCAGGTGGGCTTGAGGCTTCCGAAAATGCCATAAAAAAAAAAAGATTTTTTTATTATGAAGGTAGAAAAATCAGCGGGACCGACCCGCGAGCGAAGCCGACGGGGAGTTCCAGGAGGTCGGCATGAGTTGGCCGCTCCTACCGCTCTTGCCCTCAAACTCCGACGCTGGCGCTGAGGAGCTCGTACACGGCTGCAACCGGGCTGGCACGGCTTCCCCATGGCTCCTCTATCCCCCCCAGGATGCCATAGGCAGGCACACGCCGCTCACACCCGGAGCGGGCACACCGCCGCTGACATGCATCCTTCGCGGACCGGAAGTGCTTGTCAGCCGGCTGGACACAACGGGACTCGCCGCGGGCGCTGTGGAGCTCCCACAAGGAAGCTGCCGGCATGTACAAGCTCCCCAGGGGCCCCTCTATCCCCCCACGGGTGCAAAAGGCAGGCACACGCCGCTCATACTCGGAGCTGGCTCCCGGCCGCTTTCGGAAGGAGACGCCGACGTGGCCTTGCTCGTGCAACTCCAGGTGGGCTTGAGGCTTCCGAAAATGCCATAAAAAAAAAAAGATTTTTTTATTATGAAGGTAGAAAAATCAGCGGGACCGACCCGCGAGCGAAGCCGACGGGGAGTTCCAGGAGGTCGGCATGAGTTGGCCGCTCCTACCGCTCTTGCCCTCAAACTCCGACGCTGGCGCTGAGGAGCTCGTACACGGCTGCAACCGGGCTGGCACGGCTTCCCCATGGCTCCTCTATCCCCCCCAGGATGCCATAGGCAGGCACACGCCGCTCACACCCGGAGCGGGCACACCGCCGCTGACATGCATCCTTCGCGGACCGGAAGTGCTTGTCAGCCGGCTGGACACAACGGGACTCGCCGCGGGCGCTGTGGAGCTCCCACAAGGAAGCTGCCGGCATGTACAAGCTCCCCAGGGGCCCCTCTATCCCCCCACGGGTGCAAAAGGCAGGCACACGCCGCTCATACTCGGAACTGGCTCCCGGCCGCTTTCGGAAGGAGACGCCGACGTGGCCTTGCTCGTGCAACTCCAGGTGGGCTTGAGGCTTCCGAAAATGCCATAAAAAAAAAAAGATTTTTTTATTATGAAGGTAGAAAAATCAGCGGGACCGACCCGCGAGCGAAGCCGACGGGGAGTTCCAGGAGGTCGGCATGAGTTGGCCGCTCCTACCGCTCTTGCCCTGGAAGTCCACAGCGGGCACTGCAGAGCACCTACACGGCTGCCCCCGGTCTTGCACAGCTTCCCCATGGCTCCTGTATCCCCCCCACGGGTGCAGGCACACGCCGCTCATACACTCTGGGGCTGGCTGACAGCCCAGGTGACATGCCACCTCCTAGCCGACCGGAAGTACATGTCAGGCGGCTTGGGACATAGTGGGACCCCCCCCGCTGGCGCTGTGGAGCTCATACACTGTTGCCACCGGGCATGCACAGCTTGCATACGGCTCCTCTGCCCCGGGCTGCAATGGGCAGCACACCCCGCTCATACACTCTGGAGCTGGCTGACAGCAACTGCTGCTGATAATGATGATGACGATAATGTGCAAAGGGTTATCTATCGGCGGACAGTGTCACACTCTGGCCCTGGAACTGTGCCACGGTCTGCCTCTGCTGTTCACTACCGCCTCTGACATTTGTGAACATACTTTAACTTGATTTTAAATGTTTCACTTTCAAATGTTTCACTTTCAGTAGCAGAAATGGCATTCTTTGACATTTGGGCCTTTTTATTTTCACTGCTGCTTGGTCACCAAATGGATCTCCTTGGATTGAGGCCTAGTCCTCTCCCCACCGCCCTGGAACTCTGCCCCGGCCTACGCTGCCTGCCGTCACACCCCTGGCCCTGGAACTCTGCCCCGGCCTGCCTCTGCTGCTCACCACCGCCTCTGACATTTGTGAACATACCCCACTTTAACTTGATTTTAAATGTTTCACTTTCAAATGTTTCACTTTCAGTAGCAGAAATGCAATTCTTTGACATTTGGGCCTTTTCAGTTTCACTGCTGCTTGGTCACCAAATGGATCTCCTTGGATTGAGGCCTAGTCCTCTCCCCACCGCCCTGGAACTCTGCCCCGGCCTACGCTGCCTGCCGTCACCCCCTGGCCCTGGAACTCTGCCCCGGCCTGCCTCTGCTGCTCACCACCGCCTCTGACATTTGTGAACATACCCCACTTTAACTTGATTTTAAATGTTTCACTTTCAAATGTTTCACTTTCAGTAGCAGAAATGGCATTCTTTGACATTTGGGCCTTTTTATTTTCACTGCTGCTTGGTCACCAAATGGATCTCCTTGGATTGAGGCCTAGTCCTCTCCCCACCGCCCTGGAACTCTGCGCAGGCCTACGCTGCCTGCCGTCACACCCCTGGCCCTGGAACTCTGCCCCGGCCTACCTCTGCTGTTCACTACCGCCTCTGACATTTTTGAACATACCCCACATTAACTTGATTTTAAATGTTTCACTTTCAAATGTTTCACTTTCAGTAGCAGAAATGTCATTCTTTGACATTTGGGCCTTTTCATTTTCACTGCTGCTTGGTCACCAAATGGATCTCCTTGGATTGAGGCCTAGTCCTCTCCCCACCGCCCTGGAACTCTGCCCCGGCCTACGCTGCCTGCCGTCACACCCCTGGCCCTGGAACTCTGCCCCGGCCTACCTCTGCTGTTCACTACCGCCTCTGACATTTTTTAACATACCCCACTTTAACTTGATTTTAAATGTGTCACTTTCAAATGTTTCACTTTCAGTTGCAGAAATGGCATTCTTTGACATTTGGGCCTTTTCATTTTCACTGCTGCTTGGTCACCAAATGGATCTCCTTGGATTGAGGCCTAGTCCTCTCCCCACCGCCCTGGAACTCTGCGCAGGCCTACGCTGCCTGCCGTCACACGCCTGGCCCTGGAACTCTGCCCCGGCCTACCTCTGCTGTTCACTACCGCCTCTGACATTTTTGAACATACCCCACATTAACTTGATTTTAAATGTTTCACTTTCAAATGTTTCACTTTCAGTAGCAGAAATGTCATTCTTTGACATTTGGGCCTTTTCATTTTCACTGCTGCTTGGTCACCAAATGGATCTCCTTGGATTGAGGCCTAGTCCTCTCCCCACCGCCCTGGAACTCTGCGCAGGCCTACGCTGCCTGCCGTCACACCCCTGGCCCTGGAACTCTGCCCCGGCCTACCTCTGCTGTTCACTACCGCCTCTGACATTTTTGAACATACCCCACTTTTACTTGATTTTAAATGTGTCACTTTCAAATGTTTCACTTCAGTTGCAGAAATGGCATTCTTTGACATTTGGGCCTTTTCATTTTCACTGCTGCTTGGTCACCAAATGGATCTCCTTGGATTGAGGCCTAGTCCTCTCCCCACCGCCCTGGAACTCTGCGCAGGCCTACGCTGCCTGCCGTCACACCCCTGGCCCTGGAACTCTGCCCCGGCCTACCTCTGCTGTTCACTACCGCCTCTGACATTTTTGAACATACCCCACATTAACTTGATTTTAAATGTTTCACTTTCAAATGTTTCACTTTCAGTAGCAGAAATGTCATTCTTTGACATTTGGGCCTTTTCATTTTCACTGCTGCTTGGTCACCAAATGGATCTCCTTGGATTGAGGCCTAGTCCTCTCCCCACCGCCCTGGAACTCTGCGCAGGCCTACGCTGCCTGCCGTCACACCCCTGGCCCTGGAACTCTGCCCCGGCCTACCTCTGCTGTTCACTACCGCCTCTGACATTTTTGAACATACCCCACATTAACTTGATTTTAAATGTGTCACTTTCAAATGTTTCACTTTCAGTTGCAGAAATGGCATTCTTTGACATTTGGGCCTTTTCATTTTCACTGCTGCTTGGTCACCAAATGGATCTCCTTGGATTGAGGCCTAGTCCTCTCCCCACCGCCCTGGAACTCTGCCCCGGCCTACGCTGCCTGCCGTCACACCCCTGGCCCTGGAACTCTGCCCCGGCCTGCCCTTGCTGTTCACCACCGCCTCTGACATTTTTGAACATACCCCACTTTAACTTGATTTTAAATGTTTCACTTTCAAATGTTTCACTTTCAGTAGCAGAAATGGCATTCTTTGACATTTGGGCCTTTTTATTTTCACTGCTGCTTGGTCACCAAATGGATCTCCTTGGATTGAGGCCTAGTCCTCTCCCCACCGCCCTGGAACTCTGCCCCGGCCTACGCTGCCTGCCGTCACACCCCTGGCCCTGGAACTCTGCCCCGGCCTGCCTCTGCTGCTCATTACCGTCTCTGACATTTCTGAACATACCCCACTTTAACTTGATTTTAAATGTTTCACTTTCAGTATTAAAAGTGTCATTCTTTGGCATTTGGGCCTTTTTATTGTCACTGCTGTTTAGTCACCAAATGGATCTCCTTGGATTTGAGGCCTAGTCCTCTCCCCACCGCCCTGGAACTCTGCCCCGGCCTACGCTGCCTGCCGTGACACCCCTGGCCCTGGAACTCTGCCCCGGCCTGCCTCTGCTGCTCATTACCGTCTCTGACATTTCTGAACATACCCCACTTTAACTTGATTTTAAATGTTTCACTTTCAGTATTAAAAGTGTCATTCTTTGACATTTGGGCCTTTTTATTTTCACTGCTGTTTGGT
>NC_134689.1:328871168-328891168 GCF_050947455.1 Rhinoderma darwinii
TAAGGTATCAAGGACCAGGCTTAGGTAATATGGGACAAAGGCAACGGCAACCTCGACAATCCGGGTTAACTGCTCTCACCGGCGGCCCAGCTCGCAACCTGCCGAGATGGAGGACTCCTACGAAGACCGGTCGGTCGGTCGGGGCAGCATCGTAAGTCGAGGACCTGTTTAGAGAGAGCCCAACATAGAGCCGAGAAGATGGAGCGCGCTCAGTGTCCCTAACCCTTACCAGTAAGGTATCAAGGACCAGGCTTAGGTAATATGGGACAAAGGCAACGGCAACCTCGACAATCCGGGTTAACTGCTCTCACCGGCGGCCCAGCTCGCAACCTGCCGAGATGAAGGATGCCTACGAAGACCGGTCGGTCTTAAGTCGAGAACCTGTTTAGAGAGAGCCCAACATAGAGCCGAGAAGATGGAGCGCGCTCAGCGTCCCTAACCCTTACCAGTAAGGTAACAAGGACCAGGCTTAGGTAATATGGGACAAAGGCAACGGACAACCTCGACAATCCGGGTTAACTGCTCTCTCCGGCGGCCCAGCTCGCAAAGTGCCGAGGAGGACGCATTTGTCGCCCACGGGGAACCGAGGCCGCTTTCCCGGCGGCTTAGCGGCTCCACATGGGATGGGGCCGCCCCCTCCGGAGAGGGGGGGAGGGAAGCCACCGTGGAGCCGCGTGTGGCTTGCATGCGGGAGCCACGCCGACACTTCCAGCCTCGGGCGAGGCGGAAGACGGCTTTGGACTACTTGCGAGAAACAACCGTGCCCCATGCGCGGGTGCGCCTGGGAGCACCTCGGCTAGAGAGGCCCTTGCGAGCAGCGGACATACGGGGGCGGTCACTGCCTCCCCGTCGTTTAAAGCTTTCTCTCGCGCCTCGGGCTCCGGCGACACCAGCGCACTCTCGGACGCCTTTTAGAGTGATAGAAGCAGCACTGAGCAAACGCACCTCGCGGGAGCGAGAGGTACCGGCGCCCGCCTTAGCAGGACCGCCGGGCTTTTTGGGACACCGGCCGTAGGTGGCCGGGGGCGAAACAGACCCGGACGGTGTGGGAGGAAGATGCGCTCGCCGTAACCGACAGGGCTCCAAAGCACTGCCGAGCGAGTGGTCCCTCCGCCGCCGGGTCGCGGGGAGCCAGATCGATCTGAGGAGTCTTGGACAAATTCCAAAGACTCAAACGGCGCGGGAGCACGTGCTCCTCTCACAGCTTAACGACAGGTGGACGAGGCCGACGAGGACTTCCAGGAGACACCATGAGAGGGCCGGTGCCTATCGCTCACACCCTGGAAGTCACTCTCGGCCACGAACGGTTAGGACTTCCCGCTAGGAAGAACCGTAGGGACTTGGAACACGAAACCAAAATGCCCTCTCACAGGATTTCAGGTGAAGGAGATATTCGCACCCCTAAAAGTGTCACCACCTCAAATACACCGGGGTAAGGTGCCAACTTACCCGGGCTCCTGGAACTGCTGCCCGGCTGAAGCCCAAAATAAAAACCTCATAGGGTTTTTCCTCCAAAACGTCAATGAAGACAGACCTGCCAGCGAGGCCGACGGGGACTTCCAGGAGGCCGGCATGACGTGCCACTACATACCGGTCACACCATGGAAGTCCTTCTCGGGTTGGACCAGGTGCAGCTCCCGCTAGAACGTGCAGCACGTCCTCCTTCACGGTACTCTCGATTGGAGTCGCCAACGTGGCCGAGCTCCTACAACTGCTGGTCGGCCTGGGACTCCAGAAAGAATGTACCAAAGTTCTTTCGTGGAAGTTCAGGTGCAGCGGACCGACCAGCCAATGAGGCCGACGGGGACTTCCAGGAGACACCATGAGAGGGCCGGTGCCTATCGCTCACACCCTGGAAGTCACTCTCGGCCACGAACGGTTAGGACTTCCCGCTAGGAAGAACCGTTGGGACTTGGAACACGAAACCAAAATGCCCTCTCACAGGATTTCAGGTGAAGGAGATATTCGCACCCCTAAAAGTGTCACCACCTCAAATACACCGGGGTAAGGTGCCAACTTACCCGGGCTCCTGGAACTGCTGCCCGGCTGAAGCCCAAAATAAAAACCTCATAGGGTTTTTCCTCCAAAACGTCAATGAAGACAGACCTGCCAGCGAGGCCGACGGGGACTTCCAGGAGGCCGGCATGACGTGCCACTACATACCGGTCACACCATGGAAGTCCTTCTCGGGTTGGACCAGGTGCAGCTCCCGCTAGAACGTGCAGCACGTCCTCCTTCACGGTACTCTCGATTGGAGTCGCCAACGTGGCCGAGCTCCTACAACTGCTGGTCGGCCTGGGACTCCAGAAAGAATGTACCAAAGTTCTTTCGTGGAAGTTCAGGTGCAGCGGACCGACCAGCCAATGAGGCCGACGGGGACTTCCAGGAGACACCATGAGAGGGCCGGTGCCTATCGCTCACACCCTGGAAGTCACTCTCGGCCACGAACGGTTAGGACTTCCCGCTAGGAAGAACCGTTGGGACTTGGAACTCAAAACCTAAATGCCCTCTCACAGGATTTCAGGTGAAGGAGATATTCGCACCCCTAAAAGTGTCACCACCTCAAATACACCGGGGTAAGGTGCCAACTTACCCGGGCTCCTGGAACTGCTGCCCGGCTGAAGCCCAAAATAAAAACCTCATAGGGTTTTTCCTCCAAAACGTCAATGAAGACAGACCTGCCAGCGAGGCCGACGGGGACTTCCAGGAGGCCGGCATGACGTGCCACTACATACCGGTCACACCATGGAAGTCCTTCTCGGGTTGGACCAGGTGTAGCTCCCGCTAGAACGTGCAGCACGTCCTCCTTCACGGTACTCTCGATTGGAGTCGCCAACGTGGCCGAGCTCCTACAACTGCTGGTCGGCCTGGGACTCCAGAAAGAATGTACCAAAGTTCTTTCGTGGAAGTTCAGGTGCAGCGGACCGACCAGCCAATGAGGCCGACGGGGACTTCCAGGAGACACCATGAGAGGGCCGGTGCCTATCGCTCACACCCTGGAAGTCACTCTCGGCCACGAACGGTTAGGACTTCCCGCTAGGAAGAACCGTTGGGACTTGGAACACGAAACCAAAATGCCCTCTCACAGGATTTCAGGTGAAGGAGATATTCGCACCCCTAAAAGTGTCACCACCTCAAATACACCGGGGTAAGGTGCCAACTTACCCGGGCTCCTGGAACTGCTGCCCGGCTGAAGCCCAAAATAAAAACCTCATAGGGTTTTTCCTCCAAAACGTCAATGAAGACAGACCTGCCAGCGAGGCCGACGGGGACTTCCAGGAGGCCGGCATGACGTGCCACTACATACCGGTCACACCATGGAAGTCCTTCTCGGGTTGGACCAGGTGCAGCTCCCGCTAGAACGTGCAGCACGTCCTCCTTCACGGTACTCTCGATTGGAGTCGCCAACGTGGCCGAGCTCCTACAACTGCTGGTCGGCCTGGGACTCCAGAAAGAATGTACCAAAGTTCTTTCGTGGAAGTTCAGGTGCAGCGGACCGACCAGCCAATGAGGCCGACGGGGACTTCCAGGAGACACCATGAGAGGGCCGGTGCCTATCGCTCACACCCTGGAAGTCACTCTCGGCCACGAACGGTTAGGACTTCCCGCTAGGAAGAACCGTTGGGACTTGGAACTCAAAACCTAAATGCCCTCTCACAGGATTTCAGGTGAAGGAGATATTCGCACCCCTAAAAGTGTCACCACCTCAAATACACCGGGGTAAGGTGCCAACTTACCCGGGCTCCTGGAACTGCTGCCCGGCTGAAGCCCAAAATAAAAACCTCATAGGGTTTTTCCTCCAAAACGTCAATGAAGACAGACCTGCCAGCGAGGCCGACGGGGACTTCCAGGAGGCCGGCATGACGTGCCACTACATACCGGTCACACCATGGAAGTCCTTCTCGGGTTGGACCAGGTGTAGCTCCCGCTAGAACGTGCAGCACGTCCTCCTTCACGGTACTCTCGATTGGAGTCGCCAACGTGGCCGAGCTCCTACAACTGCTGGTCGGCCTGGGACTCCAGAAAGAATGTACCAAAGTTCTTTCGTGGAAGTTCAGGTGCAGCGGACCGACCAGCCAATGAGGCCGACGGGGACTTCCAGGAGACACCATGAGAGGGCCGGTGCCTATCGCTCACACCCTGGAAGTCACTCTCGGCCACGAACGGTTAGGACTTCCCGCTAGGAAGAACCGTTGGGACTTGGAACTCAAAACCTAAATGCCCTCTCACAGGATTTCAGGTGAAGGAGATATTCGCACCCCTAAAAGTGTCACTACCTCAAATACACCGGGGTAAGGTGCCAACTTACCCGGGCTCCTGGAACTGCTGCCCGGCTGAAGCCCAAAATAAAAACCTCATAGGGTTTTTCCTCCAAAACGTCAATGAAGACAGACCTGCCAGCGAGGCCGACGGGGACTTCCAGGAGGCCGGCATGACGTGCCACTACATACCGGTCACACCATGGAAGTCCTTCTCGGGTTGGACCAGGTGCAGCTCCCGCTAGAACGTGCAGCACGTCCTCCTTCACGGTACTCTCGATTGGAGTCGCCAACGTGGCCGAGCTCCTACAACTGCTGGTCGGCCTGGGACTCCAGAAAGAATGTACCACAGTTCTTTCGTGGAAGTTCAGGTGCAGCGGACCGACCAGCCAATGAGGCCGACGGGGACTTCCAGGAGACACCATGAGAGGGCCGGTGCATATCGCTCACACCCTGGAAGTCACTCTCGGCCACGAACGGTTAGGACTTCCCGCTAGGAAGAACCGTTGGGACTTGGAACTCAAAACCTAAATGCCCTCTCACAGGATTTCAGGTGAAGGAGATATTCGCACCCCTAAAAGTGTCACCACCTCAAATACACCGGGGTAAGGTGCCAACTTACCCGGGCTCCTGGAACTGCTGCCCGGCTGAAGCCCAAAATAAAAACCTCATAGGGTTTTTCCTCCAAAACGTCAATGAAGACAGACCTGCCAGCGAGGCCGACGGGGACTTCCAGGAGGCCGGCATGACGTGCCACTACATACCGGTCACACCATGGAAGTCCTTCTCGGGTTGGACCAGGTGCAGCTCCCGCTAGAACGTGCAGCACGTCCTCCTTCACGGTACTCTCGATTGGAGTCGCCAACGTGGCCGAGCTCCTACAACTGCTGGTCGGCCTGGGACTCCAGAAAGAATGCACCAAAGTTCTTTCGTGGAAGTTCAGGTGCAGCGGACCGACCAGCCAACGAGGCCGACGGGGACTTCCAGGAGGCCGGCATGACGTGCCACTACATACCAGTCACACCATGGAAGTCCTTCTCGGCCACGAAGGGTTAGGACTTCCCGCTAGGAAGAACCGTTGGGACTTGGAACGCGGAGCAGAAATGCCCTCTCACAGGTTTTCAGGTGAAGGAGATATTCGCTCCCCTAAAAGTGTCACCACCTCAAATACACCGGGGTAAGGTGCCAACTTACCCGGGCTCCTGGAACTGCTGCCCGGCTGAAGCCCAAAATAAAAACCTCATAGGGTTTTTCCTCCAAAACGTCAATGAAGACAGACCTGCGAGCTAGGCCGACGGGGACTTCCAGGAGGCCGGCATGGCGTGCCACTACATACCGGCCACACCATGGAAGTCATTCTCGGGTTGGACCAGGTGCAGCTCCCGCTAGAACGTGCAGCACGTCCTCCTTCACGGTACTCTCGATTGGAGTCGCCAACGTGGCCGAGCTCCTACAACTGCTGGTCGGCCTGGGACTCCAGAAAGAATGTACCAAAGTTCTTTCGTGGAAGTTCAGGTGCAGCGGACCGACCAGCCAATGAGGCCGACGGGGACTTCCAGGAGACACCATGAGAGGGCCGGTGCCTATCGCTCACACCCTGGAAGTCACTCTCGGCCACGAACGGTTAGGACTTCCCGCTAGGAAGAACCGTTGGGACTTGGAACTCAAAACCTAAATGCCCTCTCACAGGATTTCAGGTGAAGGAGATATTCACACCCCTAAAAGTGTCACCACCTCAAATACACCGGGGTAAGGTGCCAAAGTACCCGGGCTCCTGGAACTGCTGCCCGGCTGAGGCCCAAAATAAAAACCTCATAGGGTTTTTCCTCCAAAACGTCAATGAAGACAGACCTGCCAGCGAGGCCGACGGGGACTTCCAGGGGGCCGGCATGACGTGCCACTACATACCGGTCACACCATGGAAGTCATTCTCGGGTTGGACCAGGTGCAGCTCCCGCTAGAACGTGCAGCACGTCCTCCTTCAAGGTGTTCGGTTGGAGTCGCCAAGGTGGCCGAGCTCCTGCAACTGCTGGTCGGCCTGGGACTCCAGAAAGAATGCATCAAAGTTCTTTCGTGGAAGTTCAGGTGCAGCGGACCGACCAGCGAGCAAGGCCGACGGGAACTTCCAGGAGGCCAGCATGATGTGCCACTACATACCGGTCACACCATGGAAGTCCTTCTCGGGTTGGACCAGGTGCAGCTCCCGCAAGAACGTGCAGCACGTCCTCCTTCATGGTACTCGGTTGGAGTCACAGGGCTGGCCGAGCTCCTGCAACTGCTGGTCGGCCTGGGACTCCAGAAAGAATGCACCAAAGTTCTTTCATGGAAGTTAAGGTGCAGCGGACCGACCAGCGAACGAGGCCGACGGGGACTTCCAGGAGGCACCGTGAGAGGGCGGGCCGGTACCTATTGCTCAAACCCTGGAAGTCACTCTCGGCCAGGAACGGTTAGGACTTCCCGCTAGGAAGAACCGTTGGGACTTGGAACTCAAAACCTAGATGCCCTCTCACAGGATTTCAGGTGAAGGAGATATTCACACCCCTAAAAGTGTCACCACCTCAAATACACCGGGGTAAGGTGCCAAAGTACCCGGGCTCATGGAACTGCTGCCCGGCTGAGGCCCAAAATAAAAACTTCATAGGGTTTTTTCTCCAAAACGTCAATGAAGACAGACCTGCGAGCGAGGCCGACGGGGACTTCCAGGAGGACGGCAGGAGGTGCCACTACCTACCGGTCACACCATGGAAGTCCTTCTCGGCTTGGAACGGGAGCAGCTCCCGTTTGTACTTCCTCGTTCACGGCTTTCGGTAGGAGTTGCCGAGGTGGCCGAGCTCCTGCAACTGCAGGTCGGCTTGGGACTTCAGAAAATACCATAAAAAAAAAAAGTGTTTTTTATTATGAAGGTAAAACACACAGCGGGACCGAGCCGTGAGCCAGGCCGACGGGGACTTCCAGGAGGACGGCAGGAGGTGCCACTACCTACCGGTCACACCATGGAAGTCCTTCTCGGCTTGGAACGGGAGCAGCTCCCGTTTGTACTTCCTCGTTCACGGCTTTCGGTAGGAGTTGCCGAGGTGGCCTTGCTCGTGCAACTGCAGGTGGGCTTGGGGCTTCAGGAAATAACATAAAAAAAAAAATAATTTTTTATTAAGAAGGTAAAAAAACACCGGACCCGACCAGCGAGCGAGGCCGACGGGGACATCCAGGGCAGCGGCGTGAGAGGGCGGCTCGGTGCCGCTATCGCCGTGGAAGCAGCATTCGGCCTAAGCAGGGAACGCCTCCCGCCCTCCTCTCGTCCTGGAAGTGTTGGACTTGGGAGGCGGAGCAAGTTCTCCCTCTCACAGTATTTCAGGCGTAGGAGATATTCACACCCCTAAAAGTGTCACCTCGCCAATTACACCGGTGGGAGGTGCCAAAATGCCCGGCCTCCTGGAACTGCTGCTTGGCTGAAGGCCAAAATAAAAACCTCATAGGGTTTTTTCTCCAAAACGTGAATGAAGACAGACACGCGAGCGAGGCCGAGGGGGAGTTCCAGGAGGTCGGCATGAGGTGGCCGCGCCTACCGCTTGAGCCCTGGAAGTCCGCCGCGGGCCGGAAGTGCTTGTCGGGCGGGTGAACTACGGGACTCGCCGCGGCCGATGCCCAGCTCCCACAAGGAAGCTGCCGGCATGCAGCAGCTCCCACGGGGCCCCTCTATCCCCCCACGGGTGCAGAAGGCAGGCACACCGCCGCTAATAGGCGGAGCTGGCTCCCGGCCGCTGTCATGCATCACTCGCGGACCGGAAGTGCTTGGCAGCCGGGTGGACACGGCGGGACTCGCCGCGGGCGCTGTGGAGCTCCTACAGGGCTGCCCCCGGGCTGGCACAGCTTCCCCAAAGCTCCTCTATCCCCCCACAGGTGCAATAGGCAGGCACACGCCGCACACGCCGCTCGTACACGGAGATGGCTCCCGGCCGCTTTCGGTAGGAGTCACCGAGGTGGCCTTGCTCGTGCAACTGCAGGTGGGCTTGAGGCTTCTGAAAGTACCATAAAAAAAAAAAGATTTTTTTATTAAGAAGGTAAAAAAAAAAACAGCGGGACCGACCCGCGAGCTAAGCCGACGGGGACTTCCAGGAGGTCGGCATGAGGTGGCCGCTCATACCGCTCTTGCCCTGGAAGTCCGCCGAGGACCGCGGGCGCTGTGGAGCTCCCACAAGGAAGCTGCCGGCATGCAGCAGCTCCCACGGGGCCCCTCTATCCCCCCACGGGTGCAGAAGGCAGGCACACCGCAGCTAATAGGCGGAGCTGGCTCCCGGCCGCTGTCATGCATCACTCGCGGACCGGAAGTGCTTGGCAGCCGGGTGGACACGGCGGGACTCGCCGCGGGCGCTGTGGAGCTCCTACAGGGCTGCCCCCGGGCTGGCACAGCTTCCCCTAAGCTCCTCTATCCCCCCACGGGTGCAATAGGCAGGCACACGCCGCACACGCCGCTCGTACACGGAGATGGCTCCCGGCCGCTTTCGGTAGGAGTCACCGAGGTGGCCTTGCTCGTGCAACTGCAGGTGGGCTTGAGGCTTCCGAAAGTACCATAAAAAAAAAAAGATTTTTTTATTAAGAAGGTAAAAAAAAAAACAGCGGGACCGACCCGCGAGCTAAGCCGACGGGGACTTCCAGGAGGTCGGCATGAGGTGGCCGCTCATACCGCTCTTGCCCTGGAAGTCCGCCGAGGACCGCGGGCGCTGTGGAGCTCCCACAAGGAAGCTGCCGGCATGCAGCAGCTCCCACGGGGCCCCTCTATCCCCCCACGGGTGCAGAAGGCAGGCACACCGCCGCTAATAGGCGGAGCTGGCTCCCGGCCGCTGTCATGCATCACTCGCGGACCGGAAGTGCTTGGCAGCCGGGTGGACACGGCGGGACTCGCCGCGGGCGCTGTGGAGCTCCTACAGGGCTGCCCCCGGGCTGGCACAGCTTCCCCAAAGCTCCTCTATCCCCCCACAGGTGCAATAGGCAGGCACACGCCGCTCGTACACGGAGATGGCTCCCGGCCGCTTTCGGTAGGAGTCACCGAGGTGGCCTTGCTCGTGCAACTGCAGGTGGGCTTGAGGCTTCCGAAAGTACCATAAAAAAAAAAAGATTTTTTTATTAAGAAGGTAAAAAAAAAAACAGCGGGACCGACCCGCGAGCTAAGCCGACGGGGACTTCCAGGAGGTCGGCATGAGGTGGCCGCTCATACCGCTCTTGCCCTGGAAGTCCGCCGAGGACCGCGGGCGCTGTGGAGCTCCCACAAGGAAGCTGCCGGCATGCAGCAGCTCCCACGGGGCCCCTCTATCCCCCCACGGGTGCAGAAGGCAGGCACACCGCCGCTAATAGGCGGAGCTGGCTCCCGGCCGCTGTCATGCATCACTCGCGGACCGGAAGTGCTTGGCAGCCGGGTGGACACGGCGGGACTCGCCGCGGGCGCTGTGGAGCTCCTACAGGGCTGCCCCCGGGCTGGCACAGCTTCCCCAAAGCTCCTCTATCCCCCCACAGGTGCAATAGGCAGGCACACGCCGCTCGTACACGGAGATGGCTCCCGGCCGCTTTCGGTAGGAGTCACCGAGGTGGCCTTGCTCGTGCAACTGCAGGTGGGCTTGAGGCTTCCGAAAGTACCATAAAAAAAAAAAGATTTTTTTATTAAGAAGGTAAAAAAAAAACCAGCGGGACCGACCCGCGAGCTAAGCCGACGGGGACTTCCAGGAGGTCGGCATGAGGTGGCCGCTCATACCGCTCTTGCCCTGGAAGTCCGCCGAGGACCGCGGGCGCTGTGGAGCTCCCACAAGGAAGCTGCCGGCATGCAGCAGCTCCCACGGGGCCCCTCTATCCCCCCACGGGTGCAGAAGGCAGGCACACCGCCGCTAATAGGCGGAGCTGGCTCCCGGCCGCTGTCATGCATCACTCGCGGACAGGAAGTGCTTGGCAGCCGGGTGGACACGGCGGGACTCGCCGCGGGCGCTGTGGAGCTCCTACAGGGCTGCCCCCGGGCTGGCACAGCTTCCCCATGGCTCCTCTATCCCTCCACGGCTGCAATAGGCAGGCACACACCGCTCATACACGGAGCTGGCTCCCGGCCGCTTTCGGAAGGAGTCGCCGACGTGGCCTTGCTCGTGCAACTCCAGGTGGGCTTGGGGCTTCCGAAAATGCCATAAAAAAAAAAAGATTTTTTTATTAAGAAGGTAGAAAAATCAGCGGGACCGACCCGCGAGCGAGGCCGACGGGGACTTCTAGGAGGTCGGCATGAGGTGGCCGCGTCTACCGCTCGAAACCTGGAAGTCTGCAACGGGCGCTGCGGAGCTCGTACACGGCTGTCCCCGGTCTTGCACAGCTTCCCCATGGCTCCTCTATCCCCCCCATGGGTGCAATATAATTTTTTTAAAAAAAAACAATTTTAGTCATTATTAACCTAGTTCGGTCCCCACCGTTACAGTCGGATGTCAGCTGTAAGATACAGCTGAGATCCGGTGATGATGGCACCGACTCAGCTTCTGAGCCGGTGCCAAACATTGTACGTCATTTTGCGTGAAGTCAATGCTTTCCAGGACGTACATATACGTCCAATGGCGGGAAGGGGTTAAGAAGGTAGAAAAATCAGCGGGACCGACCCGCGAGCGAGGCCGACGGGGACTTCTAGGAGGTCGGCATGAGGTGGCCGCGTCTACCGCTCGAAACCTGGAAGTCTGCAACGGGCGCTGCGGAGCTCGTACACGGCTGTCCCCGGTCTTGCACAGCTTCCCCATGGCTCCTCTATCCCCCCCATGGGTGCAATATAATTTTTTTTAAAAAAAACAATTTTAGTCATTATTAACCTAGTTCGGTCCCCACCGTTACAGTCGGATGTCAGCTGTAAGATACAGCTGAGATCCGGTGATGATGGCACCGACTCAGCTTCTGAGCCGGTGCCAAACATTGTACGTCATTTTGCGTGAAGTCAATGCTTTCCAGGACGTACATATACGTCCAATGGCGGGAAGGGGTTAATAATGACTAAAATTGTTTTTTTTTTAAAAAATTATATTGCACCCATGGGGGGGATAGAGGAGCCATGGGGAAGCTGTGCAAGACCGGGGACAGCCGTGTACGAGCTCCGCAGCGCCCGTTGCAGACTTCCAGGTTTCGAGCGGTAGACGCGGCCACCTCATGCCGACCTCCTAGAAGTCCCCGTCGGCCTCGCTCGCGGGTCGGTCCCGCTGATTTTTCTACCTTCTTAACCCCTTCCCGCCATTGGACGTATATGTACGTCCTGGAAAGCATTGACTTCACGCAAAATGACGTACAATGTTTGGCACCGGCTCAGAAGCTGAGTCGGTGCCATCATCACCGGATCTCAGCTGTATCTTACAGCTGACATCCGACTGTAACGGTGGGGACCGAACTAGGTTAATAATGACTAAAATTGTTTTTTTTTTAAAAAATTATATTGCACCCATGGGGGGGATAGAGGAGCCATGGGGAAGCTGTGCAAGACCGGGGACAGCCGTGTACGAGCTCCGCAGCGCCCGTTGCAGACTTCCAGGTTTCGAGCGGTAGACGCGGCCACCTCATGCCGACCTCCTAGAAGTCCCCGTCGGCCTCGCTCGCGGGTCGGTCCCGCTGATTTTTCTACCTTCTTAATAAAAAAATCTTTTTTTTTTTATGGCATTTTCGGAAGCCCCAAGCCCACCTGGAGTTGCACGAGCAAGGCCACGTCGGCGACTCCTTCCGAAAGCGGCCGGGAGCCAGCTCCGTGTATGAGCGGTGTGTGCCTGCCTATTGCAGCCGTGGAGGGATAGAGGAGCCATGGGGAAGCTGTGCCAGCCCGGGGGCAGCCCTGTAGGAGCTCCACAGCGCCCGCGGCGAGTCCCGCCGTGTCCACCCGGCTGCCAAGCACTTCCTGTCCGCGAGTGATGCATGACAGCGGCCGGGAGCCAGCTCCGCCTATTAGCGGCGGTGTGCCTGCCTTCTGCACCCGTGGGGGGATAGAGGGGCCCCGTGGGAGCTGCTGCATGCCGGCAGCTTCCTTGTGGGAGCTCCACAGCGCCCGCGGTCCTCGGCGGACTTCCAGGGCAAGAGCGGTATGAGCGGCCACCTCATGCCGACCTCCTGGAAGTCCCCGTCGGCTTAGCTCGCGGGTCGGTCCCGCTGGTTTTTTTTTTACCTTCTTAATAAAAAAATCTTTTTTTTTTTATGGTACTTTCGGAAGCCTCAAGCCCACCTGCAGTTGCACGAGCAAGGCCACCTCGGTGACTCCTACCGAAAGCGGCCGGGAGCCATCTCCGTGTACGAGCGGCGTGTGCCTGCCTATTGCACCTGTGGGGGGATAGAGGAGCTTTGGGGAAGCTGTGCCAGCCCGGGGGCAGCCCTGTAGGAGCTCCACAGCGCCCGCGGCGAGTCCCGCCGTGTCCACCCGGCTGCCAAGCACTTCCGGTCCGCGAGTGATGCATGACAGCGGCCGGGAGCCAGCTCCGCCTATTAGCGGCGGTGTGCCTGCCTTCTGCACCCGTGGGGGGATAGAGGGGCCCCGTGGGAGCTGCTGCATGCCGGCAGCTTCCTTGTGGGAGCTCCACAGCGCCCGCGGTCCTCGGCGGACTTCCAGGGCAAGAGCGGTATGAGCGGCCACCTCATGCCGACCTCCTGGAAGTCCCCGTCGGCTTAGCTCGCGGGTCGGTCCCGCTGTTTTTTTTTTTACCTTCTTAATAAAAAAATCTTTTTTTTTTTATGGTACTTTCAGAAGCCTCAAGCCCACCTGCAGTTGCACGAGCAAGGCCACCTCGGTGACTCCTACCGAAAGCGGCCGGGAGCCATCTCCGTGTACGAGCGGCGTGTGCGGCGTGTGCCTGCCTATTGCACCCGTGGGGGGATAGAGGAGCTTAGGGGAAGCTGTGCCAGCCCGGGGGCAGCCCTGTAGGAGCTCCACAGCGCCCGCGGCGAGTCCCGCCGTGTCCACCCGGCTGCCAAGCACTTCCGGTCCGCGAGTGATGCATGACAGCGGCCGGGAGCCAGCTCCGCCTATTAGCTGCGGTGTGCCTGCCTTCTGCACCCGTGGGGGGATAGAGGGGCCCCGTGGGAGCTGCTGCATGCCGGCAGCTTCCTTGTGGGAGCTCCACAGCGCCCGCGGTCCTCGGCGGACTTCCAGGGCAAGAGCGGTATGAGCGGCCACCTCATGCCGACCTCCTGGAAGTCCCCGTCGGCTTAGCTCGCGGGTCGGTCCCGCTGTTTTTTTTTTTACCTTCTTAATAAAAAAATCTTTTTTTTTTTATGGTACTTTCAGAAGCCTCAAGCCCACCTGCAGTTGCACGAGCAAGGCCACCTCGGTGACTCCTACCGAAAGCGGCCGGGAGCCATCTCCGTGTACGAGCGGCGTGTGCGGCGTGTGCCTGCCTATTGCACCTGTGGGGGGATAGAGGAGCTTTGGGGAAGCTGTGCCAGCCCGGGGGCAGCCCTGTAGGAGCTCCACAGCGCCCGCGGCGAGTCCCGCCGTGTCCACCCGGCTGCCAAGCACTTCCGGTCCGCGAGTGATGCATGACAGCGGCCGGGAGCCAGCTCCGCCTATTAGCGGCGGTGTGCCTGCCTTCTGCACCCGTGGGGGGATAGAGGGGCCCCGTGGGAGCTGCTGCATGCCGGCAGCTTCCTTGTGGGAGCTGGGCATCGGCCGCGGCGAGTCCCGTAGTTCACCCGCCCGACAAGCACTTCCGGCCCGCGGCGGACTTCCAGGGCTCAAGCGGTAGGCGCGGCCACCTCATGCCGACCTCCTGGAACTCCCCCTCGGCCTCGCTCGCGTGTCTGTCTTCATTCACGTTTTGGAGAAAAAACCCTATGAGGTTTTTATTTTGGCCTTCAGCCAAGCAGCAGTTCCAGGAGGCCGGGCATTTTGGCACCTCCCACCGGTGTAATTGGCGAGGTGACACTTTTAGGGGTGTGAATATCTCCTACGCCTGAAATACTGTGAGAGGGAGAACTTGCTCCGCCTCCCAAGTCCAACACTTCCAGGACGAGAGGAGGGCGGGAGGCGTTCCCTGCTTAGGCCGAATGCTGCTTCCACGGCGATAGCGGCACCAAGCCGCCCTCTCACGCCGCTGCCCTGGATGTCCCCGTCGGCCTCGCTCGCTGGTCGGGTCCGGTGTTTTTTTACCTTCTTAATAAAAAATTATTTTTTTTTTTATGTTATTTCCTGAAGCCCCAAGCCCACCTGCAGTTGCACGAGCAAGGCCACCTCGGCAACTCCTACCGAAAGCCGTGAACGAGGAAGTACAAACGGGAGCTGCTCCCGTTCCAAGCCGAGAAGGACTTCCATGGTGTGACCGGTAGGTAGTGGCACCTCCTGCCGTCCTCCTGGAAGTCCCCGTCGGCCTGGCTCACGGCTCGGTCCCGCTGTGTGTTTTACCTTCATAATAAAAAACACTTTTTTTTTTTATGGTATTTTCTGAAGTCCCAAGCCGACCTGCAGTTGCAGGAGCTCGGCCACCTCGGCAACTCCTACCGAAAGCCGTGAACGAGGAAGTACAAACGGGAGCTGCTCCCGTTCCAAGCCGAGAAGGACTTCCATGGTGTGACCGGTAGGTAGTGGCACCTCCTGCCGTCCTCCTGGAAGTCCCCGTCGGCCTCGCTCGCAGGTCTGTCTTCATTGACGTTTTGGAGAAAAAACCCTATGAAGTTTTTATTTTGGGCCTCAGCCGGGCAGCAGTTCCATGAGCCCGGGTACTTTGGCACCTTACCCCGGTGTATTTGAGGTGGTGACACTTTTAGGGGTGTGAATATCTCCTTCACCTGAAATCCTGTGAGAGGGCATCTAGGTTTTGAGTTCCAAGTCCCAACGGTTCTTCCTAGCGGGAAGTCCTAACCGTTCCTGGCCGAGAGTGACTTCCAGGGTTTGAGCAATAGGTACCGGCCCGCCCTCTCACGGTGCCTCCTGGAAGTCCCCGTCGGCCTCGTTCGCTGGTCGGTCCGCTGCACCTTAACTTCCATGAAAGAACTTTGGTGCATTCTTTCTGGAGTCCCAGGCCGACCAGCAGTTGCAGGAGCTCGGCCAGCCCTGTGACTCCAACCGAGTACCATGAAGGAGGACGTGCTGCACGTTCTTGCGGGAGCTGCACCTGGTCCAACCCGAGAAGGACTTCCATGGTGTGACCGGTATGTAGTGGCACATCATGCTGGCCTCCTGGAAGTTCCCGTCGGCCTTGCTCGCTGGTCGGTCCGCTGCACCTGAACTTCCACGAAAGAACTTTGATGCATTCTTTCTGGAGTCCCAGGCCGACCAGCAGTTGCAGGAGCTCGGCCACCTTGGCGACTCCAACCGAACACCTTGAAGGAGGACGTGCTGCACGTTCTAGCGGGAGCTGCACCTGGTCCAACCCGAGAATGACTTCCATGGTGTGACCGGTATGTAGTGGCACGTCATGCCGGCCCCCTGGAAGTCCCCGTCGGCCTCGCTGGCAGGTCTGTCTTCATTGACGTTTTGGAGGAAAAACCCTATGAGGTTTTTATTTTGGGCCTCAGCCGGGCAGCAGTTCCAGGAGCCCGGGTACTTTGGCACCTTACCCCGGTGTATTTGAGGTGGTGACACTTTTAGGGGTGTGAATATCTCCTTCACCTGAAATCCTGTGAGAGGGCATTTAGGTTTTGAGTTCCAAGTCCCAACGGTTCTTCCTAGCGGGAAGTCCTAACCGTTCGTGGCCGAGAGTGACTTCCAGGGTGTGAGCGATAGGCACCGGCCCTCTCATGGTGTCTCCTGGAAGTCCCCGTCGGCCTCGTTGGCTGGTCGGTCCGCTGCACCTGAACTTCCACGAAAGAACTTTGGTGCATTCTTTCTGGAGTCCCAGGCCGACCAGCAGTTGTAGGAGCTCGGCCACGTTGGCGACTCCAATCGAGAGTACCGTGAAGGAGGACGTGCTGCACGTTCTAGCGGGAGCTGCACCTGGTCCAACCCGAGAATGACTTCCATGGTGTGGCCGGTATGTAGTGGCACGCCATGCCGGCCTCCTGGAAGTCCCCGTCGGCCTAGCTCGCAGGTCTGTCTTCATTGACGTTTTGGAGGAAAAACCCTATGAGGTTTTTATTTTGGGCTTCAGCCGGGCAGCAGTTCCAGGAGCCCGGGTAAGTTGGCACCTTACCCCGGTGTATTTGAGGTGGTGACACTTTTAGGGGAGCGAATATCTCCTTCACCTGAAAACCTGTGAGAGGGCATTTCTGCTCCGCGTTCCAAGTCCCAACGGTTCTTCCTAGCGGGAAGTCCTAACCCTTCGTGGCCGAGAAGGACTTCCATGGTGTGACTGGTATGTAGTGGCACGTCATGCCGGCCTCCTGGAAGTCCCCGTCGGCCTCGTTGGCTGGTCGGTCCGCTGCACCTGAACTTCCACGAAAGAACTTTGGTGCATTCTTTCTGGAGTCCCAGGCCGACCAGCAGTTGTAGGAGCTCGGCCACGTTGGCGACTCCAATCGAGAGTACCGTGAAGGAGGACGTGCTGCACGTTCTAGCGGGAGCTGCACCTGGTCCAACCCGAGAAGGACTTCCATGGTGTGACCGGTATGTAGTGGCACGTCATGCCGGCCTCCTGGAAGTCCCCGTCGGCCTCGCTGGCAGGTCTGTCTTCATTGACGTTTTGGAGGAAAAACCCTATGAGGTTTTTATTTTGGGCTTCAGCCGGGCAGCAGTTCCAGGAGCCCGGGTAAGTTGGCACCTTACCCCGGTGTATTTGAGGTGGTGACACTTTTAGGGGTGCGAATATCTCCTTCACCTGAAATCCTGTGAGAGGGCATTTAGGTTTTGAGTTCCAAGTCCCAACGGTTCTTCCTAGCGGGAAGTCCTAACCGTTCGTGGCCGAGAGTGACTTCCAGGGTGTGAGCGATATGCACCGGCCCTCTCATGGTGTCTCCTGGAAGTCCCCGTCGGCCTCATTGGCTGGTCGGTCCGCTGCACCTGAACTTCCACGAAAGAACTGTGGTACATTCTTTCTGGAGTCCCAGGCCGACCAGCAGTTGTAGGAGCTCGGCCACGTTGGCGACTCCAATCGAGAGTACCGTGAAGGAGGACGTGCTGCACGTTCTAGCGGGAGCTGCACCTGGTCCAACCCGAGAAGGACTTCCATGGTGTGACCGGTATGTAGTGGCACGTCATGCCGGCCTCCTGGAAGTCCCCGTCGGCCTCGCTGGCAGGTCTGTCTTCATTGACGTTTTGGAGGAAAAACCCTATGAGGTTTTTATTTTGGGCTTCAGCCGGGCAGCAGTTCCAGGAGCCCGGGTAAGTTGGCACCTTACCCCGGTGTATTTGAGGTGGTGACACTTTTAGGGGTGCGAATATCTCCTTCACCTGAAATCCTGTGAGAGGGCATTTAGGTTTTGAGTTCCAAGTCCCAACGGTTCTTCCTAGCGGGAAGTCCTAACCGTTCGTGGCCGAGAGTGACTTCCAGGGTGTGAGCGATAGGCACCGGCCCTCTCATGGTGTCTCCTGGAAGTCCCCGTCGGCCTCATTGGCTGGTCGGTCCGCTGCACCTGAACTTCCACGAAAGAACTTTGGTACATTCTTTCTGGAGTCCCAGGCCGACCAGCAGTTGTAGGAGCTCGGCCACGTTGGCGACTCCAATCGAGAGTACCGTGAAGGAGGACGTGCTGCACGTTCTAGCGGGAGCTACACCTGGTCCAACCCGAGAAGGACTTCCATGGTGTGACCGGTATGTAGTGGCACGTCATGCCGGCCTCCTGGAAGTCCCCGTCGGCCTCGCTGGCAGGTCTGTCTTCATTGACGTTTTGGAGGAAAAACCCTATGAGGTTTTTATTTTGGGCTTCAGCCGGGCAGCAGTTCCAGGAGCCCGGGTAAGTTGGCACCTTACCCCGGTGTATTTGAGGTGGTGACACTTTTAGGGGTGCGAATATCTCCTTCACCTGAAATCCTGTGAGAGGGCATTTTGGTTTCGTGTTCCAAGTCCCAACGGTTCTTCCTAGCGGGAAGTCCTAACCGTTCGTGGCCGAGAGTGACTTCCAGGGTGTGAGCGATAGGCACCGGCCCTCTCATGGTGTCTCCTGGAAGTCCCCGTCGGCCTCATTGGCTGGTCGGTCCGCTGCACCTGAACTTCCACGAAAGAACTTTGGTACATTCTTTCTGGAGTCCCAGGCCGACCAGCAGTTGTAGGAGCTCGGCCACGTTGGCGACTCCAATCGAGAGTACCGTGAAGGAGGACGTGCTGCACGTTCTAGCGGGAGCTACACCTGGTCCAACCCGAGAAGGACTTCCATGGTGTGACCGGTATGTAGTGGCACGTCATGCCGGCCTCCTGGAAGTCCCCGTCGGCCTCGCTGGCAGGTCTGTCTTCATTGACGTTTTGGAGGAAAAACCCTATGAGGTTTTTATTTTGGGCTTCAGCCGGGCAGCAGTTCCAGGAGCCCGGGTAAGTTGGCACCTTACCCCGGTGTATTTGAGGTGGTGACACTTTTAGGGGTGCGAATATCTCCTTCACCTGAAATCCTGTGAGAGGGCATTTAGGTTTTGAGTTCCAAGTCCCAACGGTTCTTCCTAGTGGGAAGTCCTAACCGTTCGTGGCCGAGAGTGACTTCCAGGGTGTGAGCGATAGGCACCGGCCCTCTCATGGTGTCTCCTGGAAGTCCCCGTCGGCCTCATTGGCTGGTCGGTCCGCTGCACCTGAACTTCCACGAAAGAACTTTGGTACATTCTTTCTGGAGTCCCAGGCCGACCAGCAGTTGTAGGAGCTCGGCCACGTTGGCGACTCCAATCGAGAGTACCGTGAAGGAGGACGTGCTGCACGTTCTAGCGGGAGCTGCACCTGGTCCAACCCGAGAAGGACTTCCATGGTGTGACCGGTATGTAGTGGCACGTCATGCCGGCCTCCTGGAAGTCCCCGTCGGCCTCGCTGGCAGGTCTGTCTTCATTGACGTTTTGGAGGAAAAACCCTATGAGGTTTTTATTTTGGGCTTCAGCCGGGCAGCAGTTCCAGGAGCCCGGGTAAGTTGGCACCTTACCCCGGTGTATTTGAGGTGGTGACACTTTTAGGGGTGCGAATATCTCCTTCACCTGAAATCCTGTGAGAGGGCATTTTGGTTTCGTGTTCCAAGTCCCAACGGTTCTTCCTAGCGGGAAGTCCTAACCGTTCGTGGCCGAGAGTGACTTCCAGGGTGTGAGCGATAGGCACCGGCCCTCTCATGGTGTCTCCTGGAAGTCCCCGTCGGCCTCATTGGCTGGTCGGTCCGCTGCACCTGAACTTCCACGAAAGAACTTTGGTACATTCTTTCTGGAGTCCCAGGCCGACCAGCAGTTGTAGGAGCTCGGCCACGTTGGCGACTCCAATCGAGAGTACCGTGAAGGAGGACGTGCTGCACGTTCTAGCGGGAGCTGCACCTGGTCCAACCCGAGAAGGACTTCCATGGTGTGACCGGTATGTAGTGGCACGTCATGCCGGCCTCCTGGAAGTCCCCGTCGGCCTCGCTGGCAGGTCTGTCTTCATTGACGTTTTGGAGGAAAAACCCTATGAGGTTTTTATTTTGGGCTTCAGCCGGGCAGCAGTTCCAGGAGCCCGGGTAAGTTGGCACCTTACCCCGGTGTATTTGAGGTGGTGACACTTTTAGGGGTGCGAATATCTCCTTCACCTGAAATCCTGTGAGAGGGCATTTTGGTTTCGTGTTCCAAGTCCCTACGGTTCTTCCTAGCGGGAAGTCCTAACCGTTCGTGGCCGAGAGTGACTTCCAGGGTGTGAGCGATAGGCACCGGCCCTCTCATGGTGTCTCCTGGAAGTCCTCGTCGGC